>NC_086454.1:211218946-211407291 GCF_028390025.1 Pseudophryne corroboree
TGTTCGGTTTGTTGTTTTGCCAAGTACGTGGATTTAATCTGGAACCTGGATCAGGTGAGTATAATTATCTTTTATTTTCAGGTACCCGTGGATTCTACTTGGAGAAGAGGACCGACTGCTTCATGTCAACATAGGTAAGTATGTGTGTGTCGGCAGGTGTGAAATAAAGTTATACTTTCACGGTGTCTGTGTCCTGTTTTTATTTGGGTATTTTTTTCCCAGTAGAACTACAGGTACCAGCGGGCCCGTTTTTCTCCTGCATGCTGGTACTTGTGGTTCTCCAAGTACC
This sequence comes from Pseudophryne corroboree, assembly GCF_028390025.1. Lineage (NCBI taxonomy): Eukaryota > Metazoa > Chordata > Amphibia > Anura > Myobatrachidae > Pseudophryne > Pseudophryne corroboree. Next base: position 211,219,236 of record NC_086454.1, read on the forward strand.
AGCTTGCGGGGGAGGCTTGCTGGGACTTGTAGTACTACTAGAAAAACCAATATTCTTTACATTTTCTCAAGGCTATCAGCCTCCCATCCGCAGCCCTTGGATGGGGGGACAGCCTCGGGCTTCACCCCTGGCCCTTGGGTGGCTGGGGGGGGACCCCCTTGATTGAAGGGGTCCCCACTCCCCCAGGGTACCCCGGCCAGGGGTGACTAGTTGGATATTTAATGCCACGGCCGCAGGGTACTGTAAAAAAGTGACCCCCGGCTGTGGCATTATCTGTCCAGCTAGTGGAGCCCGATGCTGGTGTAAAAAATACGGGGGACCCCTACTTTTTTTGTCCCCCGTATTTTTTGCACCAGCACCAGGCGCAGAGCCCGGTGCTGGTTTTAAAAATACGGGGGATCCCCTGTCCGTTTTCCCCCCGGATTTTTAGAACCAGGACCGGCTCGAAGAGCCCGAGGCTGGTTATGCTTTGGAGGGGGGACCCACGCAATTTTTTTTCCGGGTTTTTCACATTCCATTTAAAAAATAAATAATATTTTAAAAAATATATAAATAATACTTGTGCCTCCAAAAAAGACAAACCAAGTACCTAATCCCTTCTAATATAAATAGATATGCTATTACCAAAAAAAAAACAGCAAAAAAAAACATGTTTTTAAATTTTTTTTATTAGATTCCGCCAGCAAAGTGTGGCGGATTGAAAATGACGAAATTTACTGTTTAAAAGCACTGTTGTCGAATTTAGAAACTTCAATTGAATATACTTTTGTCGAATTGCCGCATTTGTACCATTGCAGAAAAGTCGAATTTGTCAAATGTCGAATTTTAAAGTCGAATTTTGAAAGCCTGTAAGAATAGGCTCCGCCCCCTTCTTCACATCAGCCGTCCCCTTCTACCCCTGTACCTTGCTCTCTCCTGTCTTTGCTCTCTCCCGTCTGTAGGACTAGGCCCCGCCCCCTTCTTACCCTCCTGTGACTGCTCTCTCCTGACAAGTGGACCAGGCCTGCCCCCTACACGCTGCTGGTGTCTTCATTGTTACTTGGTCTGGAGCTCCGTTGGTGAGAGAACTCACGTGAGCTCATTAAGAATGAGGAACTGGGATGTTTTAATTTTATTGTGAGTAGTGTACTGTGGTGATGTAGTATGTTGTATGGGGGGTATAGTGTAATTATGAAGTGCAGCATATGGGAGGGCTGTAGCATAGTGATGTAGTGTGGCATATGGGGGGTGGTAGCACATAGGCGTGCGTACAGGGGGTGCCTGGTGCGCACAGGCACTCCCTAATGTCCAGCACCGCTGCACGCCACGCTTACTGTAGCACTGTGATCGCTGAGTGTGTGATCGGTGGAGCCTAGCCTGCAGCTCATTTCCGTACCTCCCACCACCGCTGCACCCGCCCCCCCTCTGCCTGCTGCTAATACTATGCTGAGTGCATTCGTCGGCGGCCTCACTGGGGGGACTGGCGTCACCTTGCAATGTGACGTGGTGATGTCCGCCCATGCTCTCCTCCCGCCCACCTGTGCTTTCCTCCTGCTGCGGTCTCTCAGTCCTAGTGTGCCGCGGCCGCCACACCACTGGCAGTGTTCCTCTAGGAGGGACTGGGAGCTGCTGGCAGACACATTCTGCTGAGACTTACTTGTCAGTGCGGGTTCCGGACGGCAGGCGGCGGGTGGGAGGGCAGACGGGGAGCAGGTGTCACAAGGAGTGTGTGGGTAACTAATTCACAATACTTCCGCTCAACGTGGCACTGCTGGTCCTTCATCTCCCATGTCTCTTCACCAGGTGGCGGGCGGCCCGGAAATTAAGTGATGTGTTGTGCAGCAGTCAGTGTGAAGTGACTGTGAGTAACACTGGTGGTGCTGATGATGCTGCTGCAGAATCGGGAAGCAATTAATTCATAGATATAATGTACTCTATCAGTGTATTATACATACATAAACATGTACATACGTGTATTTGTGTATACATGTATATGCATGTATATACATGAGTGTGTGTGCATATATATATATATATATATATATATATATATATATTTCTCTGACGTCCTAGTGGATGCTGGGAACTCCGTAAGGACCGTGGGGAATAGTGGCTCCGCAGGAGACTGGGCACAAATAGAAAGCTTTAGGACTACCTGGTGTGCACTGGCTCCTCCCCCTATGACCCTCCTCCAGACCTCAGTTAGATCTTTGTGCCCGGCCGAGCTGGGTGCAAACTAGGGGGCTCTCCTGAGCTTCTTAGATAGAAAGTTAGTTTTAGGTTTTTTATTTTCAGTGAGACCTGCTGGCAACAGGCTCACTGCTACGAGGGACTAAGGGGAGAAGAAGCGAACCTGCCTTCTTGCAGCCAGCTTGGGCTTCTTAGGCTACTGGACACCATTAGCTCCAGAGGGATCGAACACAGGCCCAGCCTCGGAGTCCTGTCCCAGAGCCGCGCCGCCGGCCCCCTTACAGAGCCAGAAGCAAGAAGTTGTTCCTGAAATCGGTGGCAGAAGACATCAGTCTTCACCAAGGTAGCGCACAGCACTGCAGCTGTGCGCCATTGCTCCTCATGCACACCTCACACTGCGGTCACTGATGGGTGCAGGGTGCTGGGGGGGGGGGGGCGCCCTGAGCAGCAATACTGACACCTTGGCTGGCAAACTGGCACCATATATAGCCCCAGAGGCTATATAGGTGCTTTTTAACCCCTGCCAGAATCCATAAAAATGCGGGAGAAAAGTCTGCGAAAAAGGGGCGGAGCTATCTCCCTCAGCACACTGGCGCCATTTTTCCCTCACAGCTCCGTTGGAGGGAAGCTCCCTGGCTCTCCCCTGCAGTTAATACACTACAGAAAGGGTTAAAAAGAGAGGGGGGGCACATTTTAGGCGCAGTATACAATATATATATGCAGCTTTAAGGGAAAACACTTTTTATAGGTGATATCACTGTGACATATAGCGCCCTGGTGTGTGCTGGCATACTCTCCCTCTGTCTCCCCAAAGGGCTTTGTGGGGTTCTGTCCTCTGTCAGAGCATTCCCTGTGTGTGTGCTGTGTGTCGGTACGGCTGTGTCGACATGTATGTGGAGGATAAGGATGTGGAGGCGGAGCGAATGCCTGTAAATATGTTGTCACCCCCTGCGGGGTCGACACCGGTGTGGTTGGACTTATGGAAGGATTACGTGAAAGTGTCAACTCCTTACACAAAAGGTCGACGACACAGAACAGCCGGCTACTCAGCTTGGGCCTGTTCCAGCGTCTCAAATGTCATGGGGGGCTCTAAAAACGCCCGCTACCTCAGATGGCAGACACAGATGTTGACACGGATACCGACTCCAGTGTCGACGACGATGAGACTAGTGTACCCTCCAAATAGGTCCACTCGTTACATGATTGAGGCAATGAAAAATGTATTACACATTTATGATAATACCCCAGGTACCACATAAAAGGGTATTGTGTTTGGTGAGAGAAAACTATTAGTAGTTTTTCCTGCATCTGAGGAATTAAATGAGGTGTGTGAGGAAGCGTGGTCTTCCCCCGGTAAGAAATTGATAATTTCTAAACGGTTATTGGCAGCGTACCCTTTCCCGCCAGAGGATAGGTCACGTGGGGAAACACCCCATAGGGTAGATACAGCGCTTACACGCTTATCAGAAAAGGTGGCACTACCGTCTCCGGATACGGCCGCCCTGAAGGAACCTGCTGATAGAAAGCAGGAGGTTACCCTAAAAGATATAGTCACACACTCGGGCATTATATTGCGACCAGCCATTGCTTCGGCATGGTTGTGCAGTGCTCCCGCTGCGTGGTCAGATTCCCTGTCGGAAAATAACTATGGATAGGGACAATATTTTACTGACAATAGAGCATACAAAGGACGTGGTCTTATACATGCGTGATGCACAGAGGGATATTGGCCGGCTGGCATCAAAAATAAGCGCTAGGTCCATTGCCGCCAGATGGGGGTTATGGACTCGGCAATGGTCAGGCGATGCCTACTTGAATCGGCACATGGAAGTTTGCCCTATAAGGGGGTAAAACTGTTTGGGGATGGTTTTTTCAGACCTCGTTTCCACAGCTACTGCTGGGAAATCGACTTTGTTGCCACAGGTTACCCCACAACAAAAGAAAGCACCGTATCATCAAGTACAGTCCTTTCGGCCCCAGAAAAGCAAGAGGGCTAGAGGCTCATCCTTTTTGCCGAGAGGCAAAGGTAGAGGAAAAAGCTGCAGCACACAGCTAGTTCCCAAGAGCAGAAGTCCTCCCTGCGTCCGGTAAGCCCACAGCATGACGCTGGGGCTGCTCAGGCGGACCCGGGTACGATGGGGGCCCGTCTCAGAAATTTCAGCGCCCAGTGGGCTCTCTCACATGAATCCCTGGGTCCTTCAAGTAGTATCTCAGGGGTACAGGCTGGAGTTCGAGACGTTCTTCCCCCCGCTGTTTCCTAAAATCTGCCTTACCGGCACCTCCCTCTGCCAGGGAGGCGGTGTTGATGGCTATTCAACACTATAATCACAACAAGTGATTGTCAAGGTGCCCCTCCTTCAGCAAGGAAGGGGTTACTATTCCACAATGGTTGTGGTACCGAAACAGAACGGTTCGGTGAGACCCATCTTAAAATTAAAATACTTGAATTTTTTATATCAGAAGATTCAAGTTCAAGATGGAATCGCTCAGGGCGGTTATTACGAGCCTGGACGAGGGGGATTACAGGGTCTCCCAGGATGCGTTCCTGCATGTCCCCATTTACCCTCCTCACCAGGAGTACCTCAGAGGTGTGGTACAGGACTGTCGCTATCAGTTCCAGACGCTGCCGTTGGAGTTGTCCACGGCACCGAAGGTCTTTACCAAGGTAATGACCGAAATGATGATACTCCTTCGCAAGAAGGAAGTTTTTGTTATCCCGTACTTGGATGATCTCCTGATAAAGGTGAGGTCCAAAGAACAGTTGGTAGTGGGGGTAGCACTATCTCGGGAAGTGCTACAACAGCACGGCTGGATTCTCAATATTCCAAAGTCACAGCTGGTCCCGACGACGCGTCTTCTGTTCCTGGGAATGATTCTGGACACAGACCAGAAAAGAGTGTTTCTTCCAGTGGAAAAAGCCGAGGAGTTGTCATCTCTAGTCAGAGACATCGTAAAACCAGGACAGGTGTCGGTACATCAATGCACACGAGTCCTGGGAAAAATGGTAGCTTCGTACGAAGCATAATTCCATTCGTAAGGTTCCACGCAAGGACGTTCCAGTGGGACCTGTGGGACAAATGGTCCGGGTCCCATCTACAGATACAACAGCGGATAACCATTTCAGCAAGAAACAGGGTGTCGCTGCTGTGGTGGCTGCAGAGGGCTCATCTACTAGAGGGCCGCAGATTCGGAATACAGGACTGGGTCCTGGGGTCCACGGATGCCAGCCTTCGGGGCTGGGGTGCAGTCACACAGGGAAGAAATTTCCAAGGAAATTTCACTTCACATAAATATTCTGGAGCTAAGGGCCATTTACAATGCCCTAAGTCAAGCAAGGCCCCTGCTTCAGAACCAGCCGGTACTGATCCAATCGGACAACATCACGGCGGTCGCCCACGTAAACAGACAGGGCGGCACAAGAAGCAGGAGGGCGATGGCAGAAGCTGCAAGGATTCTCCGATGGGCGGAAAATCATGTGATAGCACTGTCAGCAGTGTTTATTCCGGGAGTGGACAACTGGGAAGCAGACTTCCTCAGCAGGCACGACCTCCACCCGGGAGAGTGGGGACTTCACCCAGAAGTCTTCCACATGATTGTAAACCATTGGGAACAACCAAAGGTGGACATGATGGCGTCCCGCCTCAACAAAAAAACTAAAAAGATACTGCGCCAGGTCAAGGGACCCTCAGGCGATAGCCGTGGACGCTCTGGTGACGCCGTGGGTGTACCAGTCGGTTTATGTGTTCCCTCCTCTGCCTCTCATACCCAAGGTACTGAGAATTATACGACGGAGAGGAGAAAGAACTATACTCATGGCTCCGGATTGGCCAAGAAGGGCTTGGTACCCGGAACTTCAAGAGATGCTCACAGAGGACCCATGGCCTCTACCTCTAAGACGGGACCTGCTCCAGCAGGGACCATGTCTGTTCCAAGACTTACCGCGGCTGCGTTTGACGGCATGGCGGTTGAACGCCGGATCCTGAAGGAAAAAGGCATTCCGGAGGAAGTCATCCCTACCCCGATCAAAGCCAGGAAGGATGTAACCGCAAAACATTATCGCCGCATTTGGCGAAAATATGTTGCGTGGTGTGAGGCCAGGAAGGCCCCGACGGAGGAATTTCAACTGGGTCGATTCCTGCATTTCCTGCAAACAGGAGTGTCTATGGGCCTCAAATTGGGATCCATTAAGGTTCAGATTTCGGCCCTGTCGATTTTCTTCCAGAAAGAACTGGCTTCAGTTCCTGAAGTTCAGACGTTTGTCAAGGGTGTGCTGCATATACAGCCTCCTTTTTTGCCTCCAGTGGCACCTTGGGATCTCAATGTAGTTTTGGGGTTCCTCAAATCACATTGGTTTGAACCACTTAAAATTGTGGATTTAAAGTATCTCACGTGGAAAGTGGTCATACTGTTGGCCCTGGCTTCAGCCAGGCGTGTGTCAGAATTGGCGGCCTTATCTTGTAAAAGCCCTTATCTGATTTTTCATACGGACAGGGCAAAATTGAGGACGCGTCCTCAGTTTCTCCCTAAGGTGGTTTCAGCGTTTCACCTGAACCAACCTATTGTGGTGCCTGCGGCTACGAAGGACTTGGAGGACTCCAAGTTGCTGGACGTTGTCAGGGCCGTGAAAATATATGTTTCCAGGACGGCTGGAGTCAGAAAATCTGACTCGCTGTTTATCCTGTACGCACCCAACAAGCTGGGTGCTCCTGCTTCTAAGCAGACTATTGCTCGCTGGATTTGTAGTACAATTCAGCTTGCGCATTCTGTGGCAGGACTGCCACAGCCAAAATCTGTAAAAGCCCACTCCACAAGGAAGGTGGGCTCATCTTGGGCGGCTGCCCGAGGGGTCTCGGCTTTACAACTTTGCCGAGCTGCAACTTGTTCAGGGTGAAATACCTTTGTAAAATTTTACAAATTTGACACCCTGGCTGAGGAGGACCTTGAGTTTTCTCATTCGGTGCTGCAGAGTCATCCGCACTCTCCCGCCCGTTTGGGAGCTTTGGTATAATCCCCATGGTCCTTACGGAGTTCCCAGCATCCACTAGGACGTCAGAGAAAATAAGAATTTACTCACCGGTAATTCTATTTCTCGTAGTCCGTAGTGGATGCTGGGCGCCCATCCCAAGTGCGGATTGTCTGCAATACTTGTACATAGTTATTGTTAACTAATCGGGTTATTGTTGTGAGTCATCTATTCAGAGGCTCCTCTGTTATCATGCTGTTAACTGGGTTTCATATCACAAGTTGTACGGTGTGATAGGTGTGGCTGGTATGAGTCTTACCCGGGATTCAAAATCCTTCCTTATTGTGTCAGCTCTTCCGGGCACAGTATCCTAACTGAGGTCTGGAGGAGGGTCATAGGGGGAGGAGCCAGTGCACACCAGGTAGTCCTAAAGCTTTCTTTCTCTAACGTCCTAGTGGATGCTGGGAACTCCGTAAGGACCATGGGGAATAGCGGGCTCCGAAGGAGGCTGGGCACTCTAGAAAGATTTAGGACTACCTGGTGTGCACTGGCTCCTCCCACTATGACCCTCCTCCAAGCCTCAGTTAGATTTCGTGCCCGGCCGAGGTTGGATGCACACTAGGGGCTCTCCTGAGCCCTTAGAAAGAAAGTATAGTTTTAGTTTTTTTATTTTCAGTGAGACCTGCTGGCAACAGGCTCACTGCAGCGAGGGACTAAGGGGAGAAGAAGCGAACTCGCCTGCTTGCAGCCGGATTGGGCTTCTTAGGCTACTGGACACCATTAGCTCCAGAGGGATCGACCGCAGGCCCAGTCCTTGGTGTTCGGTCCCGGAGCCGCGCCGCCGTCCCCCTTACAGAGCCAGAAGCAAGAAGAGGTCCGGAAAAACGGCGGCAGAAGACATCAGTCTTCACCAAGGTAGCGCACAGCACTGCAGCTGTGCGCCATTGCTCCTCATGCACACTTCACACTCCGGTCACTGAGGGTGCAGGGCGCTTGGGGGGGGGCGCCCTGAGCTGCAATAAAAACACCTTGGCTGGCAAAAATACCACAATATATAGCCCTAGAGGCTATATATGTGGTAAATTCCCCTGCCAGAATCCAGAAAAAAGCTGGAGAATAGGCCGCGGAAAAGGGGCGGAGCTATCTCCCTCAGACACACTGGCGCCATTTCTCCTTCACAGATCCGCTGGAAGGAAGCTCCCTGGCTCTCCCCTGCAGTCTACACTTCAGAACAGGGTAAAAACAGAGAGGGGGGGCACTAAATTTGGGCGCATTACATATATATAATATAAAAAGCAGCTATAGGGGACATAACTCAGTTAGTCCCTGCATTATATAGCGCTCTGGTGTGTGCTGGCATACTCTCACTCTGTCCCCCCAAAGGGCTTTTGTGGGTCCTGTCCTCATTCGGAGCATTCCTTGTGTGTGTGCGGTGTGTCGGTACGGCTGTGTCGACATGTTTGATGAGGATAATGATGTGGAGGCGGAGCAGATGCCTTTAGAAGGGATGTCACCCCCTGCGGGGCAGACACCTGAGTGGATGAGCTTATGGAAAGTAATGAGTGCACGTATAGACTCCCTATATAAGAAAATCGACGACATGCCAAATGTGGGACAGCCGTCTTCTCAGCTCGTGCCTGCCCAGGCGTCGCATGGGTCGTCAGGGGCTTTAAAACGCCCGCTACCACAAGCAGACCCAGATGTCGACACTGATACTGACGCCAGTGTCGACGACGATGAGTCTAACCTGATGCCCACTAAGGCCATTCACTGTATGATTGAGGCAATGAAAGAGGTGTTAAACATTTCTGATATAACTACTGGTACCACTAAAAAGGGTATTATGTTTGGAGAGAAAAAACTACCCGTAGTTTTTCCCCCATCAGATGAATTAAATGAAGTGTGTGAAGAAGCGTGGGCTTTCCCTGATAAAAAATTGGTAATTCCTAAGAAGGTACTAATGGCGTTCCCTTTCCCGCCAGAGGATAGGTCACGTTGGGAAACACCCCCTAGAGTGGATAAAGCGCTCACACGTTTGTCTAAAAAAGTGGCACTACCGTCTCAGGATACGGCCGCCCTCAAGGAACCTGCTGATAGAAAGCAGGAGGCGATACTGAAGTCTGTATATACACACACAGGCATTATTCTTAGGCCAGCTATTGCGTCAGCTTGGATGTGCAGTGCTGCCGCTTCTTGGTCAGATAAACTGTCAGAAAATATTGACACATTAGACAGAGACACGATCCTGTTAACCATAGACCATATAAAAGATTCAGTCTTATATATGAGAGATGCACAGAGGGAAATCTGCCGACTGGCATCTAAAGTAAGTGCATTGTCCATTTCTGCTAGGAGAGGCTTATGGACTCGCCAGTGGACAGGAGATGCAGATTCTAAAAAGCACATGGAAGTGTTGCCTTATAAGCGTGAGGAATTATTTGGGGATGGTCTCTCGGACCTAGTTTCCACAGCAACGTCTGGGAAGTCAGCATTTTTACCCCATGTCCCCTCACAGCCTAAGAAGGCGCCGTTTTATCAGGTTCAGTCCTTTCGGACCCAGAAAAACAGGCGTGGAAAAGGCGGGTCTTTTCTGTCTAGAGGCAGAGGTAGGGGAAAAAGGCTGCAACAAACAGCAGGTTCCCAGGAGCAAAAGTCCTCCCCCGCTTCTTCTTCCAAGTCCGCCGCATGACGGTGGGGCTCCACAGGCGGAGCCAGGTACGGTGGGGGGTCGCCTCAAAAATTTCAGCGATCAGTGGGTTCGCTCACATGTGGATCCCTGGATCCTGCAAATAGTATCTCAGGGGTACAAGCTGGAATTCGAGGCGTCCCCACCCCACCGGTTCCTAAAATCTGCCTTGCCAATTGCTCCCTCAGACAGGGAGGCGGTGCTAACGGCAATTCACAAGCTGTATTCTCAGCAGGTGATAATCAAGGTACCCCTACTTCAACAAGGCCGGGGTTATTATTCCACACTATTTGTAGTACCGAAACCGGACGGTTCGGTGAGACCCATTCTAAATTTGAAATCCTTGAACACATACATAAAGAAATTCAAGTTCAAGATGGAATCGCTCAGGGCGGTTATTGCAAGCCTGGACGAGGGGGATTACATGGTATCCCTGGACATCGAGGATGCTTACTTGCATGTCCCCATTTACCATCCTCACCAGGAGTACCTCAGATTTGTGGTACAGGATTGCCATTACCAATTCCAGACGCTGCCGTTTGGACTGTCCACGGCACCGAGGGTATTTACCAAGGTTATGGCGGAAATGATGATACTCCTTCGAAGAAAGGGAGTTTTAATTATCCCGTACTTGGACGATCTCCTAATAAAAGCGAGGTCCAAGGAACAGTTGTTGGTGGGAGTAGCACTATCTCAGGAGGTGCTGCACCAGCACGGCTGGATTCTGAATATCCCAAAGTCACAGCTGGTTCCGACGACACGGCTACTGTTCCTGGGTATGATTCTGGATACAGTCCATAAAAAGGTGTTTCTCCCGGAGGAGAAAGCCAGGGAGTTGTCATCTCTAGTCAGAGACCTCCTGAAACCAAAACAGGTATCAGTGCATCACTGCACGCGGGTCCTTGGAAAGATGGTGGCTTCTTACGAAGCAATTCCCTTCGGCAGGTTCCATGCCAGAATCTTTCAGTGGGACCTGTTGGACCAGTGGTCCGGATCGCATCTTCAGATGCATCGCTTGATAACCCTGTCTCCAAGAACCAGGGTGTCGCTACTGTGGTGGCTGCAGAGTGCCCATCTTCTAGAGGGCCGCAGGTTCGGCATACAGGACTGGGTCCTGGTGACCACGGATGCCAGCCTTCGAGGCTGGTGGGCAGTCACACAGGGAAGAAACTTCCAAGGACTATGGTCGAGTCAGGAGACTTCCCTTCACATAAATATTCTGGAATTAAGGGCCATCTACAATGCCCTAAGTCAAGCAAAATCCCTGATCCTACACCAGCCGGTGCTGATCCAGTCAGACAACATCACGGCAGTCGCCCATGTAAATCGACAGGGCGGCACAAGAAGCAGGATGGCGATGGCGGAAGCCACAAGAATTCTCCGATGGGCGGAGAATCATGTACTAGCACTGTCAGCAGTGTTCATTCCGGGAGTGGACAACTGGGAAGCAGACTTCCTCAGCAGACACGACCTACACCCGGGAGAGTGGGGACTTCATCCAGAAGTCTTCCAGATGCTGGTAAACCGTTGGGAAAAACCACAGGTGGACATGATGGCGTCCCGCCTCAACAAAAAGTTAAAAAGATATTGCGCCAGGTCAAGGGACCCGCAGGCGATAGCTGTGGACGCTCTAGTGACACCGTGGGTGTACCAGTCGGTTTATGTGTTCCCTCCTCTGCCTCTCATACCAAAGGTATTGAGAATTATAAGAAAGCGAGGAGTAAACACCATTCTCGTGGTTCCGGATTGGCCAAGACGAGCGTGGTACCCGGAACTTCAAGAGATGCTCTCAGAGAACCCGTGGCCTCTACCGCTCAGACAGGACCTGCTACAACAGGGGCCCTGTCTGTTCCAAGACTTACCGCGGCTGCGTTTGACGGCATGGCGGTTGAACACCGGATCCTAAAGGAAAAGGGTATTCCGGAAGAAGTCATTCCTACGCTTATTAAGGCCAGGTAAGATGTTACGGCAAAGCATTATCACCGCATATGGCGGAAATATGTTGCATGGTGCGAGGCCAAAAAGGCCCCAACAGAGGAATTTCAACTAGGTCGATTTCTGCATTTCCTGCAAGCAGGAGTGAATATGGGCCTAAAACTAGGCTCCATTAAAGTACAGATCTCGGCTCTGTCGATTTTCTTTCAAAAAGAACTAGCTTCAGTACCTGAAGTTCAGACATTTGTGAAAGGAGTGCTGCATATTCAGCCCCCATTTGTGCCTCCTGTGGCACCTTGGGATCTCAACGTGATGTTGAGTTTCTTAAAATCACATTGGTTTGAGCCACTAAAAACCGTGGATCTGAAATATCTCACGTGGAAAGTGGTCATGTTATTAGCCTTGGCTTCAGCCAGGCGAGTGTCAGAATTGGCGGCTTTATCATGTAAAAGCCCTTATCTGATTTTCCATATGGATAGGGCAGAATTGAGGACTCGTCCCCAATTTCTCCCTAAGGTGGTGTCAGCGTTTCACCTGAACCAGCCTATTGTGGTGCCTGCGGCTACTAAGGACTTGGAGGACTCCAAGTTGCTAGACGTTGTCAGGGCCCTGAAAATATATGTTTCCAGGACGGCTGGAGTCAGAAAATCTGACTCGCTGTTTATCCTGTATGCACCCAACAAGCTGGGTGCTCCTGCTTCTAAGCAGTCTATTGCTCGCTGGATTTGTAGTACAATACAGCTTGCACATTCTGTGGCAGGCATGCCACAGCCAAAATCTGTAAATGCCCATTCCACAAGGAAGGTGGGCTCATCTTGGGCGGCTGCCCGAGGGGTCTCGGCTTTACAACTGTGCCGAGCAGCTACTTGGTCAGGGGCAAACACGTTTGCAAAATTCTACAAATTTGATACCCTGGCTGAGGAGGACCTGGAGTTCTCTCATTCGGTGCTACAGAGTCATCCGCACTCTCCCGCCCGTTTGGGAGCTTTGGTATAATCCCCATGGTCCTTACGGAGTTCCCAGCATCCACTAGGACGTTAGAGAAAATAAGAATTTACTCAACGGTAATTCTATTTCTCGTAGTCCGTAGTGGATGCTGGGCGCCCATCCCAAGTGCAGATTGTCTGCAATACTTGTAAATAGTTATTGTTAACTAAAGGGTTATTGTTGAGCCATCTGTTGAGAGGCTCAGTTGTTTTCAATCTGTCAAACTGGATATAGTATCACGAGTTGTACGGTGTGATTGGTGTGGCTGGTAAGAGTCTTACCCAGGATTCTAAATCCCTCCTTATTATGTCTGCTCATCCGGGCACGGTGTCCTAACTGAGGCTTGGAGGAGGGTCATAGTGGGAGGAGCCAGTGCACACCAGGTAGTCCTAAATCTTTCTAGAGTGCCCAGCCTCCTTCGGAGCCCGCTATTCCCCATTGTCCTTACGGAGTTCCCAGCATCCACTACGGACTACGAGAAATAGAATTACCGGTGAGTAAATTCTTATTATTTGTGCCCAGTCTCCTGCGGAGCCGCTATTCCCCATGGTCCTTACGGAGTTCCAAGCATCCACTACGGACTACGAGAAATAGAATTACCGGTGAGTAAATTCTTATTATATATATATATATATATATATATATATATGTATAAAAATAAGACTTGGGGTTTGTTTTATTAGATAGAGCATGTCCCAGTGAAGTGCCTTTTGGGGTTGTGGTTTTTCAGAAAGTTACAGGTTTTTTTTAATTAAGAGAAATATGCCCCATTATAGAGATAGGGCATTTCAATTTGTTGCGTGAAAACTTATATATACCTACAGCTAGAGATAAATCTCAAACTGTATATATATCTGGCGCTAAAATAATGTATGGTAGTAATTTACCAGATGGTAATCAGTGAAAATTGTGATCTCTAGGGCTGCTGAGCAAAAACAGCTGGTTAGGCTGAACAACTAATTGAAATACAAAGGAGAAAGAAATGCTCTGCGCACCAAAAATCACTTTGAATTGATTGATTGATTAATTAAGTGCAGTCTAGCAAGGAGAATGATTGACTCAATGAAACTTGACCTTTTTTATAGTGAAAAATATTTTATAAAACAGTTAATGACACAAAACAAAGTAAATAAGACAAACAATACATATATATATATATATATAGCAGTATAAAAACCGGAGGTATTTCACCTCTTGCAAGTGTAAATAGAAACACTGTATCTAACTTTTATAAACGTGCTGTTTAAACAGCATACACTGTATCTAAAATGCAGATCGGATATCTTAAGTGAAAGAGGCTCTATACAAAGAGCAACAATCGATTCTAACACTGGCGTCCCAGTGTGGAATCAAATAAAATGTCCACAGATGGCTCCACAATAAAATTATTAGAAGCAAAGCAAGTAATAATAGTTACCCTCGTGCTGATTCCTGAGATGTAATGCAGAGTCCTGTATGCATTTGCACGGGGAGAATGTAAAGATTGGTAGTTGCTGCCACAATGGTAATTAAAAGACAGACTTGTTGGAATATTTATTCTCCGTAATAATAGCCGTCAGTTGACCGTCAGATGATGACATGTAGGGAGTTTCCCAGCAAGGGACCTGATCCGTATGGCTATCGGTAACAGCATGGAACGGCAAAACCGCTGATGGCTGGCGCCGCACTGGTGTCACAGCGGAGATCCGTCTATATCCAGCTTGTCGCAGCGGGATTCTGATGTAGAAGTGCCGTTAGCAGCTGGACTCCCTTTAACCTCACTGCGGAGGTATAATTACTGTAGGTCACTTGGCTTAGATGTGGACGGAACCGGAATAGCAGGACCGAGATGGTAGGAGCCCGTCTGTGGAGTAACTGATATCCACTGCACTGCACTCGTAGAAAGGGGCGTCAACGCGTTTCGTCTCCTAGCAACGGAGACTTCCTCAATTTGTTGCGCCTGCACAGTGGCCGCCAGCAGGGGGTGTACTAGAGGGCCTTCACTTGAGAGCCGCAATATGGCCGCCTTCTCCCCGGTTATTCTGTAAATAGGAAAATAACCTCACAGGTTCACATAGGGCAGAGTTGCCACTACTAGTGCAGGGCTGTAACGTACAGTACTAAGGAAAAGCCATATACTAAAGCGGCACGGTGACCTCACCCCTCTCAGAGACACCAGGGCGCAGCACACTGTATGGGGTACACTTGGCACACACACCTGTTAGCTATGGGCAGCACTATAGGACCCTCCTGTAATGCTGTGCTGGCGGCGTGTAGTGATCAGGGCACTGGGAGACTGGCTGGCTGGTCTCCGTCTCTGCTGCCTATAGAACTTCCACCTCTGTTATATATCAGGGCTGCTCTCCTGTGTGTTCTCTTCCTCTCCTACCTCACACTGGAACTGGCCGCCCAGAGAACGAGAGGGCAGCGGCTGACATCAGAGAGGGTGCAGCAATCTGTGTGGGCAGAGCCCCTCACAGCAAGGTGTCCTTATGCTGTGCCCCGTGTAATCACTGTGATCCATACAGACTCTCACCCTGGTATGCTCTCTATTTATTATTTATTTTTTTGCACTGCGGCATGCTCGAGGGAAGGGAGCAGGCACCCCCCACCCCACCGCCACTACTCCTCCGCCAGCATCACTGCCGAGCCAGTCAGTGTTCCGGCGGCAATGAGCAGTAGGCAGCCACCAGCAACAACAGTCAGGAAGCTGTTACTCCCGGCAGCAGTAGCGTCAAGCTGCAATTCAGCCAGCGGCATGATGATCCGGGAGACAGTGGCAGCACAGGGAAGCAGTACCCCCTCCAATCGCAGCACCAACCAGGAGACTGAGGCAGCAACCCGCCCCCAGCAGCAGCACCACCCTGATGATAGGTAAGATGCATTTTGGTGTCACAAGAAGGTGGCCGGAGTAGTGGCTGGCTGTGGTCACACCCCGGGGAAAAGTGATAGTGATTTCAGTGTTCCCTTGCGCGGGGATTGGATGTGTAGTAGATGTATGGAGGCTATGTATGTATAGATGTGAGTGGAAGTGATTGGATGTATGAGAGCGATAGTGTGCGGATGTATGAGAGCGGCAGTGTGCGGATGTATGAGAGCGGCAGTGTGCGGATGTATGAGAGCGGCAGTGTGCGGATGTATGAGAGCGGCAGTGTGTGGATGTATGAGAGCGGCAGTGTGCGGATGTATGAGAGCGGCAATGTACGGCTGTATAACTGCGTCGGTGTGCGGCTGTATGAGTGCGATGGTGTGCGGCTGAAAAGCGTGTGGTGGTGTGCGGCGGTGTGTGGATGTATGAGAGCGGCAGTGTGCGGCTGTAAGAGTGCGGCAGTGTGCGGCTGTAAGAGTGCGGCAGTGTGCGGATGTATGAGAGCGGCAGTGTGCGGATGTATGAGAGCGGCAGTGTACGGCTGTATAACTGCGTCGGTGTGCGGCTATATGAGAGCAGCAGTGTGCGGATGTATGAGAGCGGGGTTGTACGGCGGGATGAGAGCGGCAGTGTACGGCTGTATGAGAGCGGCAGTGTACGGCTGTATGAGAGCGGCAGTGTATGGCTGTATGAGAGTGGCAGTGTGTGGCTGTATGAGAGGTGCTGTGTGCGGCTGTATGAGTGCGGCAGTGTGCGGATATATGAGAGCGGCAGTGTACGGCTGTATGAGAGCGGCAGTGTACGGCTGTATAACTGCGTCGGTGTGTGGATGTATGAGTGTGGTGGTGTGTGGATGTATGAGTGCGGTGGTGTGTGGATGTATGAGTGCGGTGGTGTGTGGATGTATGAGTGCGGTGGTGTGTGGATGTATGAGTGCGGTGGTGTGTGGATGTATGAGTGCGGCGGTGTGCGGATGTATGAGTGCGGCGGTGTGCGGATGTATGAGAGCGGCGGTGTGCGGATGTATGAGAGCGGCGGTGTGCGGATGTATGAGCGGCGGTGTGCGGCTGTATGAGAGCGGCGGTGTGCGGCTGTATGAGAGCGGCGGTGTGCGGCTGTATGAGAGCGGCGGTGTGCGGCTGTATGAGAGCGGCGGTGTGCGGCTGTATGAGAGCGGCAGTGTGCGGCTGTATGAGAGCGGCAGTGTGCGGCTGTATGAGAGCGGCAGTGTGCGGCTGTATGAGAGCGGCAGTGTGCGGCTGTATGAGAGCGGCAGTGTGCGGCTGTACGAGAGCGGCAGTGTGCGGCTGTATGAGAGCGGCAGTGTGCGGCTGTATGAGAGCGGCAGTGTGCGGCTGTATGAGAGCGGCAGTGTGCGGCTGTATGAGAGCGGGGTTGTACGGATGTATGAGAGCGGCGGTGTGTGGATGTATGAGAGCGGCAGTGTGCGGATGTATGAGAGCGGGGTTGTACGGATGTATGAGAGCGGGGTTGTACGGATGTATGAGAGCGGCAGTGTATGGATGTATGAGAGCAGCAGTGTACAGTTGTGTGAGAGCGGCAGTGTGCGGATGTATGAGAGTGGCGGTGTACGGATGTATGAGAGCGGCAGTGTATGGATGGCAGCGTCATAGGGAGGGATGTCGGAATGCTGTTATAGGATTCCTAATACAAAATGGAATCCGTATAGTGGGCGGGGCTGGCACCATGGCACCACGTTGGGCTTGATGGGCAGGTAGTGCGGCAAGCACACCCAAATTGGCGTCTGACGTCGCCCGCAGTCCACACTGTTGTGAGGAGTCAGTTAATTTTGCTGTGTAGTGCACTCACAGAGGACCTACCGCCCGTCCCCTCCTCGCATCTGAGCAGCAGGTCAGGCTCTTATTTTCTTTTTAATCAGGAGAGGCCGAGTGAACTGTGAGCAGGGGGGCAGAGCTACATGGGACCCAGAGGGGCTGCTGTGCTGTCAGAGAGGGAGAGGAAGAGAGAGATGAAGCTACTGCAGATCCCCAGCTGATTGTGAGGTGCCGGGTTGAAGGGTGATGTGATCACCCTTCTCCCTCGCTGCAGCTGGGGACCGCATCTAGGCTTCCTCCATCGAGGGCATGCGGCGCAGCAGTGGGCAGCGTGTAATGAGTTTGTCTGACTCATTATACTGCTGCCTGTTGTGGACACCTCCGTCCGTACGGACTGGTGTACATGCCCAGCACAGAGGTGACAGTGTTGGTGGAAGTGCTGCCCAGCTCTGACTCTGCAGGCCTCCCTGATCTGGCTGCGGCCACTGCTGCTGCGGCCCGAAACCCCTGCCGGTCCCCTCCATAGACTTCTGCCTGGCCAGCGCTGAGGTACTAGGGGTAGCCCAGCTGCAGGAAGGATATGTCTCTGGCTTTCTCTCCGGCAGGGGAAGGTGACAGTGGCGGAGGAAGTGCTGCCCGCCTCAGACACTGCAGGCCTCCCCGATCCAGCTGCGGCCACAGCTGATGCTGCCAGGACCCCCTGCTGGTCTCCTTTGTTGACTGCCGCATGGCCAGTGCTGAAGTACTGGGGGTAGGCCATCTACGGGAAGAGTGTTTCTGCCTCGGGCTCTCTCTCTCTGGCAGGGGAAGGAAGGGCTGATTCTCTGGCACAACAGGGAGGGCTGGGCTGCAGGAACACAGCACTGGAAGAAACAGGAGGCCGAACTCATGACCAAAAAGTGAGCAGTGCAGTGATCAGCCCCCTGGTCTTTCCCTCTCTCTGGGTGCAGAGCTGTATTCTACAGAGAGAGCTGGGATGGGAAGAAGGGGAACGGCACCTGACATACACATACACGCGCAACACCTGACACACACACACATACACGTGCGGCACCTGACACACACACACACACGTAGCATCAGACACAATAAAATAAACATGCAGCACCTGACACATGCATATACATGCAGCACCTGACACATACATATACACGCAGCACCTGACACATACATATACACACACACCATCAGACACACTAATATACACATGCAGCACCTGACACACACATACACACGCAGCACCTTACTCACACACACATAGACACGTGCAGCACCTGACGCACACACATGTACACGCGCAGCACCTGACGCACACTCATGTACATGCGCAGCACCTAATGCACACTCATGTACACACGCAGCACCTGACGCACACTCATGTACACGCACAGCACCTAATGCACACTCATGTACACGCGCAGCACCTGACGCACTAATGTACACGCGCAGCACCTGACACAGACATACGTATTCATGCGCAGCACCAGACATACACTTGTACACACGCGGAGCACCTGATACTCACACACATATACACCCGCAACACCTGACACACACACACGTGCGGCAGCTGATGCATACACACGCACCATCAGACACACTCATATATACACACAGCACCTGACACACACATACACACACACACACACACACACACACAGGACCTGACACACATACACAGGCAGCACCTGACACACACACATATACACGCGCAGCACCTGACACCACGCACTCACACGTACAAGCAATGCATTTCACGCCTACCTCCAGCCTCAGTTACAGGCTGCTGCCGCCTACCTCCCTCCCTGCATCAGCTGCAAAGGCAGCAAAATATTTTGACCAAAGTCTAAAGGCCCATACACATTAAACGATGTCGCTCTGTGAGCGACATCGTCTAATGTTTCCCCCTCCCGGGCCGGCCGGCCGGTGGCCGACTGTACACACTGAGCGATATGACCGCTCATATCACTCAGTGACGTCACGCCCCCGCCATCCCTGCATGAAGGTCGTGGACGACAGTCCACATCCTTCATGCATGCCCTACCGACAGCGACGATTGTTGCCGACCCGCGGGGCAGCGCATCGTTCGTCGCTGGTGGCATATACACTTAACGATAAAACGAGCGACGTCGCTCAAGGAGGGGGAAAATGAGCGACGTCGGACCTTAAACAATTCGGTTTGGTAAATAAAATTATTTTGCACAGAACAGTGATGTTATACAAACATTTTCATTAAACATTTAAAAAATCAAATGTTTATTCTTACAGTGAAATTTTACATTTCTGAATAAAAAAAATAAATAAAAAAAAAGCGATGAAATTCCATAGACAAAAAACCTTACGGTTTTACATGTCCCATTAAGGCTTCTTAGACATGATCGAAATTTCAGAAACCTGTTGTAACTCTTCCACTCAAACTCCAAAAAGCAATGAAATTCCGATCATTAAGGCTAACGCCTTAATGGACGTGTTCCTTGCGCAATACAAATATGGTATGCCATCACAGCCTGTGGGTAAGTGCAGATTCAGCACTCTCACAGAGTGAGATTGCTGTCACTCACACAATGGTGGAGCTGCTAATTCACAGATTTGTGTGCTCATTGGAATACACACATGCAGTCTATGCAACTGAAGGTCTGAGCGGAAGACAAAGCTGCTCAGATGAGGTATGAGTGTTGTTGATTGGAGGGAGGAGAGCGGTGTGGATGGGGGAACAGAAGTGTGTGGATAGAGGGAACACTAAGCAGCACTGATGGGGGGGACAAAGAAACACGGGGTAATTCAGACCGCAGCAGCAGCGATCGCAGTCTGAATTAGTTTGTGAGGTGAGCACGTGCAATGGCTGCACTGCGCGTACGTACCCCAGGAGCCCAGTGAGATGCTATCAGCATCTCACTGGCTGCGATCACCCTGCATGATTGATAGGCAGAGGGGGTTGCGGGGAAGGAGGGGGTGTGCAAACAGCGTTAGAATGCCATTGGCAGGGCATGGTCTGCACAACGGAGGCGTTTCCGGACCACTGGTGGGTGGGCTGTGGCGGTTATTTCCCTGCCAAGAGCGCAGGACCCACGAAATTTACCTTCAGGATGTCGGCTACATGAATGGGGTAAGAGTGGTGTGGATAGGGGGTAGATTAAGCAGCAAGTATGGGAAGGGAGACAGAGCGGTGCAGATGGGGGAAATGGTGCAGATGGGTTGAAAACACTGGCTTGGATGGGTAGAAAACTGGTGCAGATGGGAGAGAAGACAGTGTGCCCTGTACTGGAGGAGACAGTGACGTTGAAGAGGGAAACACTGAGCAGCACAGAGAGAAGGAAACGGTAATACAGACAAGGCACAGGTGCGGAAAGACAGATGGTGCAGATAAGTTAGTACAGACTAGCACAGATGGGAGAACACAGCAGTAGGGATAGGGGAAGACAGCAGCATGGAGGTGTATAGGGGAAGCAAGTGTAGATGCATAGACAGTAGATGTGGTATTATAGTTTTAGCAATTAACCAAGATATTTTGAGGGAGCTAAATGTGTATACTAAGTGAGATGGATGTATGGAGTGAGAAGCTGTTGTAACACGGTGGGATTGTTGTGGTGACCGAATGGGATGGTTGTGGGCACTGTGTGGGATGGGAGCACCACAAAACTGCTCAGACCTTCAGTTGCATAGACTGCATGTGTGTATTCCAATGAGCACACAAATCTGTGAATTAGCAGCTCCACCATTGGCCCTCATTCCGAGTCGTTCGCTCGGTAAATTTCTTTGCATTGCAGCGATTTTCCGCTTAGTGCGCATGCGCAATGTCCGCACTGCGACTGCGCCAAGTAAATTTGCTATGAAGTTAGGATTTTTACTCACGGCTTTTTCATCGTTTAGGCGATCGTAGTGTGATTGACAGGAAATGGGTGTTTCTGGGCGGAAACTGGCCGTTTTATGGGCGTGTGGGAAAAAACGCTACAGTTTCCGGAAAAAACGCAGGAGTGGCTGGAGAAACGGGGGAGTGTCTGGGCGAACGCTGGGTGTGTTTGTGACGTCAAACCAGGAACGACAAGCAATGAACTGATCGCAGATGCCGAGTAAGTATGAAGCTACTCTGAAACTGCTAAGAGGTGTGCTAATCGCAATATTGCGAATACATCGTTCGCAATTTTAAGATGCTAAGATACACTCCCAGTAGGCGGCGGCTTAGCGTGAGCAACTCTGCTAAAATCGCCTTGCGAGCGAACAACTCGGAATGACCTCCATTGTGTGAGTGACAGCAATCTCACTCTGTGAGAGTGCTGGATCTGCACTTATCCACAGGCTGTGATGGCATACCATATCTGTATTGCGCAAGGAACACGTCCATTAAGGCGTCAGCCTTAATGATCGGAATTTCATTGCTTTTTGGAGTTTGAGTGGAAGAGTTACAACAGGTTTCTGAAATTTTGATCATGTCTAAGAAGCCTTAATGGGACATGTGAAACCGTAAGGTTTTTTGTCTATGGAATATATATATATATGTGTGTGTGTGTGTGTGTGTGTATATATATATATATATATATATATATTGTAACACTGTAGGGCAACCGGACCCCGTTTCTTGGGGTAGATGGCACTTGACAGCAGCTGAGAAGTCATACAAGTCCAGTTTTTATGGTGCAACTGGTTTTATTAAACAGAAAACAAAACAAACATCAAAAATAAAATACCTTGCTTGTCCGGCACTAACTAAACATAAGACATTCCTAACAGTCTCTATACTAAACACACAGAGTTTTCCAACCAACACTGTATGGCTCACTTGTGTAAGGAAGCGTATTTCTCTCACAGAGATCCTGCAAACTTCCCAGGCAGTCTGCACCCATTAATCAGGCTAAATGCCCTATAAGGCTCTTGCACAGCTGAAAGCCCTGATTAGCCCTCTGTGAGGCCAAAGATCCGAACTGGGCCTAATGTCTTTAACTCGCCCTATCTCTCTCTCAGGGCCCTTATCCAGCTTTTCCAGCAAACTGAAAAGGTTCTAACGAAATAAAAGCATTTTCCTAGAAGTTTTCATTTTCTAAAACATGTAAGACAAGAACCTGGGACAAACATACCTGCCCTCAAACACTATCCCAGTGTTCGTGTCACATATCCCCCTCCCCTGTTTCGACCTAGGGTCCGGAACACTTGTGGCCCCCAAACAGAAGATGCGGGACAATGCATCTGCGTTGGCCAATTGTGTACCCGGTCTATGTTCGACAGTAAACTTAAAATCCTGCAATGCTAGAAAACATCTAGTTACACAAGCATTCTTGCCTCTATTTACATACATCTATTTTAAAGGGGCATGATCTGTCAGTAGTCTGAATTATCTACCCAAGAGGTAATATCTCAAGGTATCTAGTGCCGACTTAATGACCAAAGCCTCCTTTTCCACAATGGCATACCTTTTTTCATGCTCATTGAGTTTCCTACTCAAATAAATGATAAGGTGTTCGTCCCCATCTCTGGTTTGGGACAGCACAGCCCCTATCCCTACCTCTGAGGCATCTGTCTGTACCACAAATTCTTTTGAAAAATCTGGTGTTATCAACACAGGTTTTGAACACAAAGCCACTTTTAACGCTTGGAACACTTTTTCTGCATCAGGGTTCCATTTCACCATATTTGACTGCTTCCCTTCGGTAAGGTCTGACAACGGCACTGCTCTGGTCGCAAAATTGGGAATAAACCGTCTATAGTACCCAGTTATTCCCAAAAAAGCCCTTACCTGTTTTTTATTCACTGGACGAGTCCAGTTTTGAATAGCATCAATTTTATTCAATTGGGGCCTAATCAGACCTCTACCTATGGTGAAGCCCAAGTATTTGACCTCCTCCATTGCGAGGCAACACTTTTTTGGGTTAGCAGTTAACCCTGCCTCTCTGATTGAGTCCATTACTGTTTGTACTTTAACCAAATGGGACCCCCAGTCTGTACTGTGAATTACCACGTCATCCAAATAGGCAGCTGCATATTTTCTATGGGGCCTCAAAATTTTATCCATCAACCTTTGAAAGGTTGCTGGAGCCCCATGCAACCCAAAGGGTAACATTTTATACTGGTACAGCCCCTCCAGAACCGAAAAGGCTGTTTTTTCTTTTGCGCTATCAGATAAAGGTATTTGCCAGTAACCTTTGGTCAGGTCCAACGTGGTGAGAAACCTGGCTGATCCCAGCCTTTCTATAAGCTCATCCACATGGGGCATGGGGTATGCGTCAAACTTGGACACCTCATTTGACTTACAAAAGTCATTACAGAAGCGTATGCTACCGTCTGGCTTCGGAATGAGGACTATGGAACTAGACCACTTACTGTTAGATTCCTCTATGACTCCAAGTTCTAACATGGTTTTAACTTCTTTAGTAACAGCTTCTTGCTGAGCTTCAGGAATCCTATATGGCTGTAAATGGACCCTGACCCCTGGTTCTGTGACAATGTCATGTTTTATTATGTTCGTTCAGCCAGGCAGCTCTGAAAATATCTCCCTATTTTGGATGAGAAATTCTTTAACCTGATTGTTCTGATCAGCTGATAATGTCTCTGACACCTTTACTGCGGGAAGCAACCGAGGTAAAGATACCAAAGGGCAAGGCTCCGCTGACAGAGACAACCTACCTTTCAAGGGTTTCATTAAGTTAATATGGTAGATTTGTTCAGGTTTTCTCTTTCCCGGTTGGTATACTTTGTAATTAACCTGATTCACTTTTTCCCTAATCTCAAATGGGCCCTGCCATTTAGCTAAGAACTTGCTTTCCACAGTGGGTACCAAAACAAGAACTCTATCTCCAGGAGCAAATTCCCATATCTTGGCACTCCAATTATATACCCTCTGTTGAGCACTTTGGGCCTGTTCCATGTGCTCTCTGGCAATAGGTCCCATGGCTGCAATCCTATCCTGCATTTGTGTTACATGTTCAACAACGCTTCTATAAGTAGTGGGCTGTCCTTCCTACGTCTCTTTGGCAATGTCCAACAGCCCTCTGGGTTGTCTACCATACAACAAATCAAATGGAGAAAACCCCGTAGAGGACTGAGGGACTTCTCTGATGGCCATTAACAAGTAGGGCAACAAACAATCCCAGTTTTTCCCATCTTTATTAACAACCTTTTTTAACATACTTTTTAATGTTTTATTAAACATTTCCACCAACCCATCAGTTTGGGGATGGTAAATGGACGTCCTGAGGTGAGTGACCTTAAATAATTTGCACAATTCTTTCATGATCCTTGACATAAATGGAGTACCTTGGTCAGTCAAAATTTCGTTTGGTATTCCCACTCTACTAAAAACCTGCACCAGCTCCCTAGCTATCGCCTTGGTTGTGATAGTGCGTAAAGGGACAGCCTCAGGATATCGAGTGGCATAGTCCATTATTACCAGGATATACTGATGGCCCCAAGCGGACTTTAACAAGGGCCCCACAAGATCCATGGCTACTCTGTCAAACGGGACCTCTATAATAGGCATGGGAACTAGTGGGCTCCTTAAATGGGGTCTAGGGGCATGATACTGGCATTCAGGACAGGAAGAACAATATTCAGACACTTCTTTATAAACCCCTGGCCAAAAGAACCTTTGTAAAACTCAGTGTTTTTTTCTGCACCTAAATGTCCTGCTGTAACGTGACTATGAGCTAAATCTAGTACCATTCTCCAAAAAGGCTGGGGAACTACCAGCTGTCCCACCACATCCTCACCCCTTTTGACAATGTGGTACAAGAGCTCATTACAGATGGCCTTGTGGGGATACATAACCCTGTCACCTGGTACCACAGGTTCCCCATTAACAATCTTAACATTCTCTCTAGCCTTTATTAAGGTAGGATCCTTTAACTGTTCAGATGCAAACAGATCCTTCTTTACCTCCAGGTCAGGCACGCTTTCAGTTCTAACTACTATGTCTCTGTTCCCAGCAAGAGGGTCTTCACTGGACTCCCCATCTGTCACTTCCCCAGCCAAGCTAGCAAAAGGCAAAGGGTCAGAAAGTTCCGAAGACACACGTACATCCATAAAATCACTGTGATTATCAACTGGCTCTTTACTTCTCATATATGTTGATAAACGTGATTCCCACAGTTTCCAAAAATGAGACAAATCCCTCCCTATTATGGCCTCATGCACCAAGGTGGGGACCAGTCCTACTTTAACAATTGCTGACCCACAACAAGTTTCTATATTCACTTCAGCAGTAACATAATGTTGGGTATCCCCATGTATGAAAGTTACTGCAATAGGTATTTGCTGGACCTTTAAGGGGTTCACTAACCCAGCTTTCACGAGTGTAACTAAACTTTCTGATTCTAGCAAGGCCTCTACCCGGTTACCCTCTAAGAGCACGTCACACATTTGTTTTCCAAGCCCAGGTGAAGGTACCACAGTACAGACTAACCTAGCAAAGAAAGACATTCTGCGACATTCAAAGGCAGCATCACATTGCATGGGTTCTTGCATGACTGGGCAATTGGCAATAACATGACCTGGCATACCACACCTAAAACATTTAACCTCATGATTATCAACCCGTTTGGGCAGCATAGACCTTTCTAGCCCCATTGGCCTGTCTCCAGGGCCAGTGTTTACAGTCTCTCCAGCCTTGCGTTCTCTTATCCCCCCAGCAACGTTTTCCCACGGAACAGTCTTACCAGTCTTTATGGAAGGACGCTGTCGAGGATCTTTGGGTTGCTGGGTGGTCATCAGTAGTTCCTCTGCTACCAAGTACCTCTCTACCATGTCCACTAATTGGTCAACAGTATCCGGGTTTCTATGGCTCACCCACTTGCGCAGGACCACGGGCAAAGATCTCAAATAGCGTTCCATGACGACTGTTACAACCATCTGGGGACCAGTTAATGTCACTGGCTGTAACCATTTTTTTGTTAGCTGAATAAGGTCGTACATCTGGGAGCGAGGAGGCCTCTCCATGGCGTACACCCAATGGTGCACCTGTTGTGCTCGTACTGATAGCGTGACTCCCAGGCGGGTCAGGATCTCAGTCTTTAGTTTATCATAGTCCTGAGCCTCAGCAAGGCTTAAATCAAAGTACGCTTTTTGGGGCTCACCTGACAGAAAAGGTGCCAGCAGACTGGCCCACTGTGGTTTTGGCCAGTTCTCACGCTCGACAGTCCTATCAAACGTGATCAGGTAGGCCTCCACATCATCAGCCTCTGTCATTTTCTGCAGGAAGTGACTGGCCCATATAGAACTAGAGCTGGTCTGAGCAATGATGGCCACATCTCCAATCCGGGCTGCAAGGCTCTGCATCACTTCTGCTAAGGCCTCTCTATCCTGACGCTGTTGCCTCCAATTTTCCTCCATTGCCACCTGCTGCTGTCTGATGGCCTCCTGCTGAGCTGCTGTAGCTTGCAGCAAGGCTTTGAGCATTTCCTCGATGTCGACAGATTTTTCAGGCGGCTTTGTAGCTGCTTTCACCCAGGACATTTATCAAACACTCAGGGGTGAGTCTCAGCAACTTCACACTGGGCTGTATCTGCATAAACCACCTTTTTCTGCAGGCCTCATAAAGCTGCAGCTTTCACTTATGCGCAGAACGGCTTGCTCGCATTCTCCACCAAGTTGTAACACTGTAGGGGAACCGGACCCCGTTTCTTGGGGTAGATGGCAGCCGGCCGCAGCTGAGAAGTCATATGAGTCTTGTTTTTATTGTGCAACTGGCCACGACCAGTTTTATTAAACAGAAAACAAAACAAACATCAAAAGAAAAATAGCTTGCCTGTCCGGCACTAACTAAACATAAGACATTCCTAACTGTCTCTAAACAAAAGCACAGAGTTTTCCAACCAACACTGTATGGCTCACTTGTGTAAGGAAGCGTATTTCTCTCACAGAGATCCTGCAGTCTTCCCAGGCAGTCTGCACCCATTAATCAGGCTAGAAGCCCTATAAGGCTCTTGCACAGCTGAAAGCCTTGATTAGCCCTCTGTGAGGCCAAAGATCTGAACTGGGCCCAATGTCTGGAACTTGCCCTATCTCTCTCTCAGGGCCCTTATCCAGCTTTTCCAGCAAACTGAAAAGGTTCTAACAAAACAAAAGCATTTTCCTAGAAGTTTTCATTTTCTAAAACATGTAAGACAAGAACCTGGGACAAACATACCTGCCTTCAAACACTATCCCAGTGTTCTTGTCACAATATATATATATATATATATATAGGCAGGCAAGTGTCCAGAGATTGGAGGTGCACTCATCCAGTAAATAATTCTCAGCGACTTTTCTTAATTCACAATGACTTTATTAGTAGAAATTCGGCTTATTCAGTCGACGTTTCGATCCTCAGTTTCGGGATCTTTCTCAAGACAAGCTTCAAAATATAATCAATGCTCACAAGGCATCATATATTGATTTCTACAAAACAATGGACAATACATACATAAACTCAAAACAATACATTACAAGGACTTAAAACAAAAAGACAAAAAAGCATATAGTAGTGGACCATCGCGTCACTCAAGACTACTCCGCACCCAGTGTGATACAAATGGAACACCAAAAATTCAGTGGGTGAACACCTTCACCACACATGCGAGTCACCAACTACTCATATAGGACGTATAAGACTCGGGAGACAAAATGTATATATATAACTCAGCAAACTTACTCAGCGTAATCAATATATCCGGTTCAGACAATACCAAGGCTGCACGGCTAGTAAGGCCATGTGCAACGTAGATTCTGAAAAAATACATCAATATAAGTGTCTAAAAAAACATAGACAAATACAACATATCTCAAACCACTAGTGTGTTAGTACGCATTGAGGTACTTACATGTGTGGATATAAAACTCATGAAAACAACTTAGACAACTCCATTGATCACTGCAAGAAATATATGGTATATATAATCAGACATCCAATATGCCTGGGTCTTACTACACAGAAATATCACGATAGTACTAACTCATAACCCAAGGTATACTTAGGTACTCACCCACAATGATCTGGTCCTAACAGCCTCAGCAGCCACACTGTTACACCACTAGTGGCAAGCCATTAAATACCCCTTCACCGGAAGTGGAGCATGCACCACTCAAAAAGAACCCCACTGCTGAAAACTCGGGGTACGGGAAAGCTGAAGGAGCAAAAAAACACCCCCACCTACTCTGAAGGCCTGCGCCTATCAGGCGGTCAAACTCCACATCACCACGGCTACTCTCTGACACTAAATCTGGTGTACGCCGTCCGTGGAACGCATTGCGTTCCACGGCCCTGAACCCGGAAGTACCAGACGTAATGACGGGAACATTGAATCTGGTGGACGCCGTCCGTGGAACGCATTGCGTTCCACGGCCCTGGAAACGGAAGTACCAGACGTCATGACGGGAACCCAATACGGCGCACACAGCGCTCACCATGACGACCATGGAACGCATTGCGTTCCATAGCCCGGATGACAGACACACTCCTCTAGAAAGAAGGTGGCCTGTAGATGCTGCAGCGATTAGTATATGATAATCAAAGTAAATAAATAAATTAAACTCTGTGGGCATACAGCACTAATTTATGTATACCTCAGTGGAGCGTGATGAAAGGATAATAAGAGACTGGGTCCTATACTAAAAAATTCCGGTCCTAGGATGGTGGATAAAACAAAAAGTCTCAAACATGGGTGCAGTAATAATCGAGGTGATGCGGTGGCAACAACACCAAAAATAATTAAATTTACAAATAAACAACACATTAAAACAAAACAATTCGTACGACGCAACCTGACATCTAACAGACCATTATTGAGCTAATATAATATACCCCCCCATATTCTCCTGGGGTGGGCATAGGAAAAATGATATACTAATGGTAGAGTATGTACTATACTCAGCAAGAATAAACATGGTCTAGTTGTGTACAGGTTGTGTCGTTCACATATACCAAATAAAGAATAAACTCCACAGACCCACATGGTCCCCTGCCTCATGGGCTCCTAACCTGTTCATACTGATGAACTTTTAATTGGAAGTAGTATCATGATGGTATTGTATCCTAGGTGAGCTAATTCACTGTATGGGATCTACGGAACAAATCCACTAGGGACCTGACCGTACTAGTCGTTCAGAGAAAAACATTCATGGCAGAATGCTCGTTGAGGCCTTTAGGAGAGACAGTATTGAGATGGGAAATCCAGAAGCTCTCCCGTTGACGTAAGTCGAGAGTACGGTCCCCACCATATGGCAATGGTGGAACCCAATCTATGAGCCTACATTTAATATTTGCCACCTGATGTCCTCTTTGTAGGTAGTGTCTGGCAACGGGTTTGTCAGTGATACCAGTTTGAATAGCAGTCCTAATGGACAGCCGGTGGTTTGCCATTCGTTCCCTAAAACACCGGGTGGTAAGCCCTACGTAATATAATCCACACGGGCAGGTGAGTGTGTAGACCACAAAGTCTAACCTACAGTGTAGGTGATACCTGATTTTGATATTTCTCCCTGAGTGCGGGTGCGGAAAAGTAGGACCAGTGAGTAGAGATCTACAGGTGGTACATTTTCCGCATGAGAAACAACCCGGTTTGCTACTCATGATCTGGAGAAAATTCAATTTAGTCTCAGGTACCACTGTGGGTCTCATTAGAATCTGTCTCAGGTTGGGTCCTCGCTTATAGGCCATCATGGGTGGGTTCATATGTGTAAAGGGTAACCCTGGGTCTGATTTTACAATTGGCCAATGTTTACGTAAGGTTTTACGTGTGAACTGTGCATAGTTGTCATACTTAGTCGTGAAGACCATACGGTTATCAGTGGCCGTGGCCTTGGATACAGTCTCGTTGAATTTGCGTCTGGCCTTTTGTAGACTGTTGTTAATCACCTTGGTGGAGTAACCTCTCTCACTGAACCTGTGCTTCATTTCTTCAAGTTGTTTCTCCCTATTAACCGCATCATTGTTTATGCGCATCACTCGCAAAAATTGTGAGATGGGTAAATTGTTCTTTAAAGAGGGGGGATGAAAACTGCTTGTTAATAAAGTGGTGTTTCTATCAGTATCTTTTCTAAGAACCGAAGTGACGAATTTTCCATCATTGATGGACACTTCAACGTCTAGAAAGTGTACAGAGTGGTCAGAACTCTCACATGTGAACTTAACCGGACTCTCTAGTGAATTGAGGTTACTGACCATCTCAGAAAAGGCTTCCTGTGTATCTTCCCATATCAGGAAGACATCATCGATAAATCGTTTATAAAACGAGATCCTTGAACCGTATACAGGCAAGATCTGTGTATCCTCGAAGTTGGACATGTACAGATTCGCATACGCGGGCGCCAAATTGGAGCCCATAGCTGTGCCCGATACTTGCAAAAAATAAGAATCTTTGTATTTGAAATGATTCAGATCCAAAACAAGTTGGATCAATTCCAGGACAAATTCTGTGGGTACATTTTCAACCGGATTGTTGGTGAGCACCCCCTTGATGGCTTCAATCCCTTCATTATGGGGTATAATCGTGTACAGAGATTGTACATCCATAGTACACAAAAAGTAATTGCCCTTGGGTACCTCAGTCTGCCCAAGTTGATACAAAAAATCACTAGTGTCGCGGATATAGCTGCAACATTTACTGACATGGGGTTGAAGTATGGAATCAACCCACCTGGCTATGGGCTGTAGCAATGAGCCTTCAGCTGCAATATTTGGTCGTCCGGGCGGTTTGATCAATGTTTTATGGATTTTTGGAAGTGTATAGATAATGGGGCATTTGGGCTCGTCTATACTCATGTAGTCAAACAAATCCTGGTCAATCCAATTACTCTCAAGCCCTCTTTTTAGACTCTGATCAATGGTCTTCTTGATCGAGGGTATCGGATTAGTCGTAACCTTACGATACACGTTGGTATCTGCCAACTGTCGACTCACTTCGAAATCGTAATCTGTCCAATCTTGGACTACCACAGCCCCACCCTTATCGGCGGGTCTTATTACAATGGAGGTGTCGTCTCTCAGCTTCTTAAGCGCCTTTCTTTCGCCAGGGGTTAGATTATCAAAGAGGCGTGGTGGTTTAAACTTTTGGACATCATCCTTGACCAGTCTGAGAAAAGTCTTCATGCTAGAGTTCTGGGTAGTAGGATCAAATTTGGAACTCTTTTTAAAAAGTTTTTTTGTCAGCAGATTTCGGCTGGCCAGCAAAATATTCCTTGAGTCTCAAATTTCGTCCAAACCTATACTGATCCACATTACCTTGGAATGTGTGGTGTGGAAAAGTAGGGACAAATGACAATCCTCGTGTTAGGAGACTTAACTCAGACTGATCCAGGTCGCGTTTGGATAAAGTAAATACCAGATCTAATTCTGTTTCCTGCGCCCCCTTCTTTTTACGACCGCCCCTCCTCGTGAGGGTTCTGTGCCTCGTGAGTCCCCGTGGGCTGGTGGAAGACCCTTGGGTCCCGATGCTGTATCTAAAAAATGTGAGGTGTTACCTCGCTGTGTATCGGATAGATCAGTATCTGATGTAGTTAGGGAAGAGGTCATCTCCCTCGGGAAAGGGGCATGTCTACGCTTTCTGAAAAAACGGCCTGTTCTTTCACCCTGCTGTGTATTACTGTTGCCTAACAACCACCGATACACAGTGTGGTTTTGATAGTCTGCTGTTACAGTAGAAAGTTTCTTTCTCTTGAACGAGGTAAGTTCCTTCCTATAGGAATCCACCTGTGATTGTAGTCTTTCTACCCAATTGCTGCTCTTATCATCCCTTAGGATTGGTAAGGATATAGTCTCAATTTGTTCAATCTCTGTTTTCACTTTTTTCAATTCACTACCTACTTCCTCGATAACCAGTATGAGAAGGTCAAGTGAACATTTGTTCAGGATAGAACACCATCTACTACAAAAGACGGGGTTGTTGCGACCCAGGGTAGGTATGTTGCTAACCCTGAATCCACGGGGTATAAGTTTCCGTCTGTGGTATTCAGACAAAAACTGTCCGTGTAGCATTAGGTCTACTTCACGACGTTTTAATCTTAATGTCCGATAGAATATATCTGCGGAAGATTCGGCTGGCAGAGTGTCGAAGTCAAGTTTATCAAATAAAACCTTTTCAATGTCATCATCAGTAAAAGAGATGATACCTTGCTCAGCCTTAGATAACAGCCCTTCATCAAACATACACGAACCCCCTTGGGCCATGGCTATAGGGACGTTAGTGATATCAGTAGAGCTCAATCAAACCATAAACATGAAATAACATAAAACGTTATTTTAAAAAAATTAAAAACTATGTCCAAACACTTAAATGTACTAATGTTTGTCACTTAGTAATACACAATCAAATGATGGGTGTCAGAAAGTATGGACACATAAAGTTGACCATACAATATAGAACATGTATACTCCTGCACTCACATCAAGAAAAATAACAACAGTGGGGTGCTCCTAGTGGGATTCTCCCAAGTTTTGGTAGGCCCACAATATTCAGGCAAGTGTCCAGAGATTGGAGGTGCACTCATCCAGTAAATAATTCTCAGCGACTTTTCTTAATTCACAATGACTTTATTAGTAGAAATTCGGCTTATTCAGTCGACGTTTCGATCCTCAGTTTCGGGATCTTTCTCAAGACAAGCTTCAAAATATAATCAATGCTCTCAAGGCATCATATATTGATTTCTACAAAACAATGGACAATACATACATAAACTCAAAACAATACATTACAAGGACTTAAAACAAAAAGACAAAAAAGCATATAGTAGTGGACCATCGCGTCACTCAAGACTACTCCGCACCCAGTGTGATACAAATGGAACACCAAAAATTCAGTGGGTGAACACCTTCACCACACATGCGAGTCACCAACTACTCATATAGGACGTATAAGACTCGGGAGACAAAATGTATATATATAACTCAGCAAACTTACTCAGCGTAATCAATATATCCGGTTCAGACAATACCAAGGCTGCACGGCTAGTAAGGCCATGTGCAACGTAGATTCTGAAAAAATACATCAATATAAGTGTCTAAAAAAACATAGACAAATACAACATATCTCAAACCACTAGTGTGTTAGTACGCATTGAGGTACTTACATGTGTGGATATAAAACTCATAAAAACAACTTAGACAACTCCATTGATCACTGCAAGAAATATATGGTATATATAATCAGACATCCAATATGCCTGGGTCTTACTACACAGAAATCTCACGATAGTACTAACTCATAACCCAAGGTATACTTAGGTACTCACCCACAATGATCTGGTCTTAACAGCCTCAGCAGCCACACTGTTACACCACTAGTGGCAAGCCATTAAATACCCCTTCACCGGAAGTGGAGCATGCACCACTCAAAAAGAACCCCACTGCTGAAAACTCGGGGTACGGGAAAGCTGAAGGAGCAAAAAAACACCCCCACCTACTCTGAAGGCCTGCGCCTATCAGGCGGTCAAACTCCACATCGCCACGGCTACTCTCTGACACTAAATCTGGTGTACGCCGTCCGTGGAACGCATTGCGTTCCACGGCCCTGAACCCGGAAGTACCAGACGTAATGACGGGAACATTGAATCTGGTGGACGCCGTCTGTGGAACGCATTGCGTTCCACTGCCCTGGAAACGGAAGAACCAGACGTCATGACGGGAACCCAATACGGCGCACACAGCGCTCACCATGACGACCATGGAACGCATTGCGTTCCATAGCCCGGATGACAGACACACTCCTCTAGAAAGAAGGTGGCCTGTAGATGCTTCAGCGATTAGTATATGATAATCAAAGTAAATAAATAAATTAAACTCTGTGGGCATACAGCACTAATTTATGTATACCTCAGTGGAGCGTGATGAAAGGATAATAAGAGACTGGGTCCTATACTAAAAAATTCCGGTCCTAGGATGGTGGATAAAACAAAAAGTCTCAAACATGGGTGCAGTAATAATCGAGGTGACGCGGTGGCAACAACACCAAAAATAATTAAATTTACAAATAAACAACACATTAAAACAAAACAATTCGTACGACGCAACCTGACATCTAACAGACCATTATTGAGCTAATATAATATACCCCCCCATATTCTCCTGGGGTGGGCATAGGAAAAATGATATACTAATGGTAGAGTATGTACTATACTCAGCAAGAATAAACATGGTCTAGTTGTGTACAGGTTGTGTCGTTCACATATACCAAATAAAGAATAAACTCCACAGACCCACATGGTCCCCTGCCTCATGGGCTCCTAACCTGTTCATACTGATGAACTTTTAATTGGAAGTAGTATCATGATGGTATTGTATCCTAGGTGAGCTAATTCACTGTATGGGATCTACGGAACAAATCCACTAGGGACCTGACCGTACTAGTCGTTCAGAGAAAAACATTCATGGCAGAATGCTCGTTGAGGCCTTTAGGAGAGACAGTATTGAGATGGGAAATCCAGATGCTCTCCCGTTGACGTAAGTCGAGAGTACGGTCCCCACCATATGGCAATGGTGGAACCCAATCTATGAGCCTACATTTAATATTTGCCACCTGATGTCCTCTTTGTAGGTAGTGTCTGGCAACGGGTTTGTCAGTGATACCAGTTTGAATAGCAGTCCTAATGGACAGCCGGTGGTTTGCCATTCGTTCCCTAAAACACCGGGTGGTAAGCCCTACGTAATATAATCCACACGGGCAGGTGAGTGTGTAGACCACAAAGTCTAACCTACAGTGTAGGTGATACCTGATTTTGATATTTCTCCCTGAGTGCGGGTGCGGAAAAGTAGGACCAGTGAGTAGAGATCTACAGGTGGTACATTTTCCGCATGAGAAACAACCCGGTTTGCTACTCATGATCTGGAGAAAATTCAATTTAGTCTCAGGTACCACTGTGGGTCTCATTAGAATCTGTCTCAGGTTGGGTCCTCGCTTATAGGCCATCATGGGTGGGTTCATATGTGTAAAGGGTAACCCTGGGTCTGATTTTACAATTGGCCAATGTTTACGTAAGGTTTTACGCGTGAACTGTGCATAGTTGTCATACTTAGTCGTGAAGACCATACGGTTATCAGTGGCCGTGGCCTTGGATACAGTCTCGTTGAATTTGCGTCTGGCCTTTTGTAGACTGTTGTTAATCACCTTGGTGGAGTAACCTCTCTCACTGAACCTGTGCTTCATTTCTTCAAGTTGTTTCTCCCTATTAACCGCATCATTGTTTATGCGCATCACTCGCAAAAATTGTGAGATGGGTAAATTGTTCTTTAAAGAGGGGGGATGAAAACTGCTTGTTAATAAAGTGGTGTTTCTATCAGTATCTTTTCTAAGAACCGAAGTGACGAATTTTCCATCATTGATGGACACTTCAACATCTAGAAAGTGTACAGAGTGGTCAGAACTCTCACATGTGAACTTAACCGGACTCTCTAGTGAATTGAGGTTACTGACCATCTCAGAAAAGGCTTCCTGTGTATCTTCCCATATCAGGAAGACATCATCGATAAATCGTTTATAAAACGAGATCCTTGAACCGTATACAGGCAAGATCTGTGTATCCTCGAAGTTGGACATGTACAGATTCGCATACGCGGGCGCCAAATTGGAGCCCATAGCTGTGCCCGATACTTGCAAAAAATAAGAATCTTTGTATTTGAAATGATTCAGATCCAAAACAAGTTGGATCAATTCCAGGACAAATTCTGTGGGTACATTTTCAACCAGATTGTTGGTGAGCACCCCCTTGATGGCTTCAATCCCTTCATTATGGGGTATAATCGTGTACAGAGATTGTACATCCATAGTACACAAAAAGTAATTGCCCTTGGGTACCTCAGTCTGCCCAAGTTGATACAAAAAAATCACTAGTGTCGCGGATATAGCTGCAACATTTACTGACATGGGGTTGAAGTATGGAATCAACCCACCTGGCTATGGGCTGTAGCAATGAGCCTTCAGCTGCAATAATTGGTCGTCCGTGCGGTTTGATCAATGTTTTATGGATTTTTGGAAGTGTATAGATAATGGGGCATTTGGGCTCGTCTATACTCATGTAGTCAAACAAATCCTGGTCAATCCAATTACTCTCAAGCCCTCTTTTTATACTCTGATCAATGGTCTTCTTGATCGAGGGTATCGGATTAGTCGTAACCTTACGATACACGTTGGTATCTGCCAACTGTCGACTCACTTCGAAATCGTAATCTGTCCAATCTTGGACTACCACAGCCCCACCCTTATCGGCGGGTCTTATTACAATGGAGGTGTCGTCTCTCAGCTTCTTAAGCGCCTTTCTTTCGCCAGGGGTTAGATTATCAAAGAGGCATGGTGGTTTAAGCTTTTGGACATCATCCTTGACCAGTCTGAGAAAAGTCTTCATGCTAGAGTTTTGGGTAGTAGGATCAAATTTGGAACTCTTTTTAAAAAGTTTTTTGTCAGCAGATTTCGGCTGGCCAGCAAAATATTCCTTGAGTCTCAAATTTCGTCCAAACCTATACTGATCCACATTACCTTGGAATGTGTGGTGTGGAAAAGTAGGGACAAATGACAATCCTCGTGTTAGGAGACTTAACTCAGACTGATCCAGGTCGCGTTTGGATAAATTAAATACCAGATCTAATTCTGTTTCCTGCGCCCCCTTCTTTTTACGACCGCCCCTCCTCGTGAGGGTTCTGTGCCTCGTGAGTCCCCGTGGGCTGGTGGAAGACCCTTGGGTCCCGATGCTGTATCTAAAAAATGTGAGGTGTTACCTCGCTGTGTATCGGATAGATCAGTATCTGATGTAGTTAGGGAAGAGGTCATCTCCCTCGGGAAAGGGGCATGTCTACGCTTTCTGAAAAAACGGCCTGTTCTTTCACCCTGCTGTGTATTACTGTTGCCTAACAACCACCGATACACAGTGTGGTTTTGATAGTCTGCTGTTACAGTAGAAAGTTTCTTTCTCTTGAACGAGGTAAGTTCCTTCCTATAGGAATCCACCTGTGATTGTAGTCTTTCTACCCAATTGCTGCTCTTATCATCCCTTAGGATTGGTAAGGATATAGTCTCAACTTGTTCAATCTCTGTTTTCACTTTTTTCAATTCACTACCTACTTCCTCGATAACCAGTATGAGAAGGTCAAGTGAACATTTGTTCAGGATAGAACACCATCTACTACAAAAGACGGGGTTGTTGCGACCCAGGGTAGGTATGTTGCTAACCCTGAATCCACGGGGTATAAGTTTCCGTCTGTGGTATTCAGACAAAAACTGTCCGTGTAGCATTAGGTCTACTTCACGTCGTTTTAATCTTAATGTCCGATAGAATATATCTGCGGAAGATTCGGCTGGCAGAGTGTCGAAGTCAAGTTTATCAAATAAAACCTTTTCAATGTCATCATCAGTAAAAGAGATGATACCTTGCTCAGCCTTAGATAACAGCCCTTCATCAAACATACACGAACCCCCTTGGGCCATGGCTATAGGGACGTTAGTGATATCAGTAGAGCTCAATCAAACCATAAACATGAAATAACATAAAACGTTATTTTAAAAAAATTTAAAACTATGTCCAAACACTTAAATGTACTAATGTTTGTCACTTAGTAATACACAATCAAATGATGGGTGTCAGAAAGTATGGACACATAAAGTTGACCATACAATATAGAACATGTATACTCCTGCACTCACATCAAGAAAAATAACAACAGTGGGGTGCTCCTAGTGGGATTCTCCCAAGTTTTGGTAGGCCCACAATATTCAGGCAAGTGTCCAGAGATTGGAGGTGCACTCATCCAGTAAATAATTCTCAGCGACTTTTCTTAATTCACAATGACTTTATTAGTAGAAATTCGGCTTATTCAGTCGACGTTTCGATCCTCAGTTTCGGGATCTTTCTCAAGACAAGCTTCAAAATATAATCAATGCTCACAAGGCATCATATATTGATTTCTACAAAACAATGGACAATACATACATAAACTCAAAACAATACATTACAAGGACTTAAAACAAAAAGACAAAAAAGCATATAGTAGTGGACCACCGCGTCACTCAAGACTACTCCGCACCCAGTGTGATACAAATGGAACACCAAAAATTCAGTGGGTGAACACCTTCACCACACATGCGAGTCACCAACTACTCATATAGGACGTATAAGACTCGGGAGACAAAATGTATATATATAACTCAGCAAACTTACTCAGCGTAATCAATATATCCGGTTCAGACAATACCAAGGCTGCACGGCTAGTAAGGCCATGTGCAACGTAGATTCTGAAAAAATACATCAATATAAGTGTCTAAAAAAACATAGACAAATACAACATATCTCAAACCACTAGTGTGTTAGTACGCATTGAGGTACTTACATGTGTGGATATAAAACTCATGAAAACAACTTAGACAACTCCATTGATCACTGCAAGAAATATATGGTATATATAATCAGACATCCAATATGCCTGGGTCTTACTACACAGAAATCTCACGATAGTACTAACTCATAACCCAAGGTATACTTAGGTACTCACCCACAATGATCTGGTCCTAACTGCCTCAGCAGCCACACTGTTACACCACTAGTGGCAAGCCATTAAATACCCCTTCACCGGAAGTGGAGCGTGCACCACTCAAAAAGAACCCCACTGCTGAAAACTCGGGGTACGGGAAAGCTGAAGGAGCAAAAAAAACACCCCCACCTACTCTGAACGCATTGCGTTCCACGGCCCTGGAAACGGAAGTACCAGACGTCATGACGGGAACCCGATACGGCGCACACAGCGCTCACCATGACAACCATGGAACGCATTGCGTTCCATAGCCCGGATGACAGACACACTCCTCTAGAAAGAAGGTGGCCTGTAGAAGCTGCAGCGATTAGTATATGATAATCAAAGTAAATAAATAAATTAAACTCTGTGGGCATACAGCACTACTTTATGTATACCTCAGTGGAGCGTGATGAAAGGATAATAAGAGACTGGGTCCTATACTAAAAAATTCCGGTCCTAGGATGGTGGATAAAACAAAAAGTCTCAAACATGGGTGCAGTAATAATCGAGGTGACGCAGTGGCAACAACACTAAAAATAATTAAATTTACAAATAAACAACACATTAAAACAAAACATAATTCGTACGACGCAACCTGACATCTAACAGACCATTATTGAGCTAATATAATCTACCCCCCCATATTCTCCTGGGGTGGGCATAGGAAAAATGGTATACTAATGGTAGAGTATGTACTATACTCAGCAAGAATAAACATGGTCTAGTTGTGTACAGGTTGTGTCGTTCACATATTCCAAATAAAGAATAAACTCCACAGACCCACATGGTCCCCTGCCTCATGGGCTCCTAACCTGTTCATACTGATGAACTTTTAAGTGGAAGTAGTATCCTGATGGTATTGTATCCTAGGTGAGCTAATTCACTGTATGGGATCTACGGAACAAATCCACTAGGGACCTGACCGTACTAGTCGTTCAGAGAAAAACATTCATGGCAGAATGCTCGTTGAGGCCTTTAGGAGAGACAGTATTGAGATGGGAAATCCAGAAGCTCTCCCGTTGACGTAAGGCGAGAGTACGGTCCCCACCATATGGCAATGGTGGAACCCAATCTATGAGCCTACATTTAATATTTGCCACCTGATGTCCTCTTTGTAGGTAATGTCTGGCAACGGGTTTGTCAGTGATACCAGTTTGAATAGCAGTCCTAATGGACAGCCGGTGGTTTGCCATTCGTTCCCTAAAACACCGGGTGGTAAGCCCTACGTAATATAATCCACACGGGCAGGTGAGTGTGTAGACCACAAAGTCTAACCTACAGTGTAGGTGATACCTGATTTTGATATTTCTCCCTGAGTGCGGGTGCGGAAAAGTAGGACCAGTGAGTAGAGATCTACAGGTGGTACATTTTCCGCATGAGAAACAACCCGGTTTGCTACTCATGATCTGGAGAAAATTCAATTTAGTCTCAGGTACCACTGTGGGTCTCATTAGAATCTGTCTCAGGTTGGGTCCTCGCTTATAGGCCATCATGGGTGGGTTCATATGTGTAAAGGGTAACCCTGGGTCTGATTTTACAATTGGCCAATGTTTACGTAAGGTTTTACGCGTGAACTGTGCATAGTTGTCATACTTAGTCGTGAAGACCATACGGTTATCAGTGGCTGTGGCCTTGGATACAGTCTCGTTGAATTTGCGTCTGGCCTTTTGTAGACTGTTGTTAATCACCTTGGTGGAGTAACCTCTCTCACTGAACCTGTGCTTCATTTCTTCAAGTTGTTTCTCCCTATTAACCGCATCATTGTTTATGCGCATCACTCGCAAAAATTGTGAGATGGGTAAATTGTTCTTTAAAGAGGGGTGATGAAAACTGCTTGTTAATAAAGTGGTGTTTCTATCAGTAGCTTTTCTAAGAACCGAAGTGACGAATTTTCCATCATTGATGGACACTTCAACGTCTAGAAAGTGTACAGAGTAGTCAGAACTCTCACATGTGAACTTAACCGGACTCTCTAGTGAATTGAGGTTACTGACCATCTCAGAAAAGGCTTCCTGTGTATCTTCCCATATCAGGAAGACATCATCGATAAATCGTTTATAAAACGAGATCCTTGAACCGTATACAGGCAAGATCTGTGTATCCTCGAAGTTGGACATGTACAGATTCGCATACGCGGGCGCCAAATTGGAGCCCACAGCTGTGCCCGATACTTGCAAAAAATAAGAATCTTTGTATTTGAAATGATTCAGATCCAAAACAAGTTGGATCAATTCCAGGACAAATTCTGTGGGTACATTTTCAACCGGATTGTTGGTGAGCACCCCCTTGATGGCTTCAATCCCTTCATTATGGGGTATAATCGTGTACAGAGATTGTACATCCATAGTACACAAAAGGTAATTGCCCTTGGGTACCTCAGTCTGCCCAAGTTGATACAAAAAATCACTAGTGTCGCGGATATAGCTGCGACATTTACTGACATGGGGTTGAAGTATGGAATCAACCCACCTGGCTATGGGCTGTAGCAATGAGCCTTCAGCTGCAATAATTGGTCGTCCGGGCGGTCTGATCAATGTTTTATGGATTTTTGGAAGTGTATAGATAATGGGGCATTTGGGCTCGTCTATACTCATGTAGTCAAACAAATCCTGGTCAATCCAATTACTCTCAAGCCCTCTTTTTAGACTCTGATCAATGGTCTTCTTGATCGAGGGTATCGGATTAGTCGTAACCTTAAGATACACATTGGTATCTGCCAACTGTCGACTCACTTCGAAATCGTAATCTGTCCAATCTTGGACTACCACAGCCCCACCCTTATCGGCGGGTCTTATTACAATGGAGGTGTCGTCTCTCAGCTTCTTAAGCGCCTTTCTTTCGCCAGGGGTTAGATTATCAAAGAGGCGTGGTGGTTTAAACTTTTGGACATCATCCTTGACCAGTCTGAGAAAAGTCTTCATGCTAGAGTTCTGGGTAGTAGGATCAAATTTGGAACTCTTTTTAAAAAGTTTTTTTGTCAGCAGATTTCGGCTGGCCAGCAAAATATTCCTTGAGTCTCAAATTTCGTCCAAACCTATACTGATCCACATTACCTTGGAATGTGTGGTGTGGAAAAGTAGGGACAAATGACAATCCTCGTGTTAGGAGACTTAACTCAGACTGATCCAGGTCGCGTTTGGATAAATTAAATACCAGATCTAATTCTGTTTCCTGCGCCCCCTTCTTTTTACGACCGCCCCTCCTCGTGAGGGTTCTGTGCCTCGTGAGTCCCCGTGGGCTGGTGGAAGACCCTTGGGTCCCGATGCTGTATCTAAAAAATGTGAGGTGTTACCTCGCTGTGTATCGGATAGATCAGTATCTGATGTAGTTAGGGAAGAGGTCATCTCCCTCGGGAAAGGGGCATGTCTACGCTTTCTGAAAAAACGGCCTGTTCTTTCACCCTGCTGTGTATTACTGTTGCCTAACAACCACCGATACAGTGTGGTTTTGATAGTCTGCTGTTACAGTAGAAAGTTTCTTTCTCTTGAACGAGGTAAGTTCCTTCCTATAGGAAGGCGCCCGCGTATGCGAATCTGTACATGTCCAACTTCGAGGATACACAGATCTTGCCTGTATACGGTTCAAGGATCTCGTTTTATAAACGATTTATCGATGATGTCTTCCTGATATGGGAAGATACACAGGAAGCCTTTTCTGAGATGGTCAGTAACCTCAATTCACTAGAGAGTCCGGTTAAGTTCACATGTGAGAGTTCTGACCACTCTGTACACTTTCTAGACGTTGAAGTGTCCATCAATGATGGAAAATTCGTCACTTCGGTTTTAAGAAAAGCTACTGATAGAAACACCACTTTATTAACAAGCAGTTTTCATCCCCCCTCTTTAAAGAACAATTTACCCATCTCACAATTTTTGCGAGTGATGCGCATAAACAATGATGCGGTAAATAGGGAGAAACAACTTGAAGAAATGAAGCACAGGTTCAGTGAGAGAGGTTACTCCACCAAGGTGATTAACAACAGTCTACAAAAGGCCAGACGCAAATTCAACGAGACTGTATCCAAGGCCACGGCCACTGATAACCGTATGGTCTTCACGACTAAGTATGACAACTATGCACAGTTCACACGTAAAACCTTACGTAAACATTGGCCAATTGTAAAATCAGACCCAGGGTTACCCTTTACACATATGAACCCACCCATGATGGCCTATAAGCGAGGACACAACCTGAGACAGATTCTAATGAGACCCACAGTGGTACCTGAGACTAAATTGAATTTTCTCCAGATCATGAGTAGCAAACCGGGTTGTTTCTCATGCGGAAAATGTACCACCTGTAGATCTCTACTCACTGGTCCTACTTTTCCGCACCCGCACTCAGGGAGAAATATCAAAATCAGGTATCACCTACACTGTAGGTTAGACTTTGTGGTCTACACACTCACCTG
This sequence comes from Pseudophryne corroboree, assembly GCF_028390025.1. Classification (NCBI taxonomy): domain Eukaryota; kingdom Metazoa; phylum Chordata; class Amphibia; order Anura; family Myobatrachidae; genus Pseudophryne; species Pseudophryne corroboree. The sequence continues at coordinate 211,262,482 of NC_086454.1, forward strand.
CCCGTGTGGATTATATTACGTAGGGCTTACCACCCGGTGTTTTAGGGAACGAATGGCAAACCACCGGCTGTCCATTAGGACTGCTATTCAAACTGGTATCACTGACAAACCCGTTGCCAGACACTACCTACAAAGAGGACATCAGGTGGCAAATATTAAATGTAGGCTCATAGATTGGGTTCCACCATTGCCATATGGTGGGGACCGTACTCTCGCCTTACATCAACGGGAGAGCTTCTGGATTTCCCATCTCAATACTGTCTCTCCTAAAGGCCTCAACGAGCATTCTGCCATGAATGTGTTTTCTCTGAACGACTAGTACGGTCAGGTCCCTAGTGGATTTGTTCCATAGATCCCATACAGTGAATTAGCTCACCTAGGATACAATACCATCATGATACTACTTCCAATTAAAAGTTCATCAGTATGAACAGGTTAGGAGCCCATGAGGCAGGGGACCATGTGGGTCTGTGGAGTTTATTCTTTATTTGGTATATGTGAACGACACAACCTGTACACAACTAGACCATGTTTATTCTTGCTGAGTATAGTACATACTCTACCATTAGTATATCATTTTTCCTATGCCCACCCCAGGAGAATATGGGGGGGTAGATTATATTAGCTCAATAATGGTCTGTTAGATGTCAGGTTGCGTCGTACGAATTATGTTTTGTTTTAATGTGTTGTTTATTTGTAAATTTAATTATTTTTGGTGTTGTTGCCACCGCGTCACCTCGATTATTACTGCACCCATGTTTGAGACTTTTTGTTTTATCCACCATCCTAGGACCGGAATTTTTTAGTATAGGACCCAGTCTCTTATTATCCTTTCATCACGCTCCACTGAGGTATACATAAAGTAGTGCTGTATGCCCACAGAGTTTAATTTATTTATTTACTTTGATTATCATATACTAATCGCTGCAGCATCTACAGGCCACCTTCTTTCTAGAGGAGTGTATCTGTCATCCGGGCTATGGAACGCAATGCGTTCCATGGTCGTCATGGTGAGCGCTGTGTGCGCCGTATCGGGTTCCCGTCATGACGTCTGGTACTTCCGTTTCCAGGGCCGTGGAACGCAATGCGTTCCACGGATGGCGTCCACCAGATTCAATGTTCTCGTCATTACGTCTGGTACTTCCGGGATCAGGGCCGTGGAACGCAATGCGTTCCACGGACGGCGTACACCAGATTTAGTGTCAGAGAGTAGCCGTGGCGATGTGGAGTTTGACCGCCTGATAGGCGCAGGCCTTCAGAGTAGGTGTTGGTGTTTTTTTGCTCCTTCAGCTTTCCCGTACCCCGAGTTTTCAGCAGTGGGGTTCTTTTTGAGTGGTGCACGCTCCACTTCCGGTGAAGGGGTATTTAATGGCTTGCCACTAGTGGTGTAACAGTGTGGCTGCTGAGGCTGTTAGGACCAGATCATTGTGGGTGAGTACCTAAGTATACCTTGGGTTATGAGTTAGTACTATCGTGAGATTTCTGTGTAGTAAGACCCAGGCATATTGGATGTCTGATTATATATACCATATATTTCTTGCAGTGATCAATGGAGTTGTCTAAGTTGTTTTCATGAGTTTTATATCCACACATGTAAGTACCTCAATGCGTACTAACACACTAGTGGTTTGAGATATGTTGTATTTGTCTATGTTTTTTTAGACACTTATATTGATGTATTTTTTCAGAATCTACGTTGCACATGGCCTTACTAGCCGTGCAGCCTTGGTATTGTCTGAACCGGATATATTGATTACGCTGAGTAAGTTTGCTGAGTTATATATATAAATTTTGTCTCCCGAGTCTTATACGTCCTATATGAGTAGTTGGTGACTCGCATGTGTGGTGAAGGTGTTCACCCACTGAATTTTTGGTGTTCCATTTGTATCACACTGGGTGCGGAGTAGTCTTGAGTGACACGGTGGTCCACTACTATATGCTTTTTTGTCTTTTTGTTTTAAGTCCTTGTAATGTATTGTTTTGAGTTTATGTATGTATTGTCCATTGTTTTGTAGAAATCAATATATGATGCCTTGTGAGCATCGATTATATTTTGAAGCTTGTCTTGAGAAAGATCCCTAAACTGAGGATAGAAACGTCGACTGAATAAGCCGAATTTCTACTAATAAAGTCATTGTGAATTAAGAAAAGTCGCTGAGAATTATTTACTGGATGAGTGCACCTCCAATCTCTGGACACTTGCCTGAATATTGTGGGCCTACCAAAACTTGGAGAATCCCACTAGGAGCACCCCACTGTTGTTATTTTTCTTGATGTGAGTGCAGGAGTATACATGTTCTATATATATATATATGTATATTTCCGTCATAGGTACACTTCAACTGTGAGAGACAGAATCTGAAAAACAAACAGGAAATCACATTGTATGATTTTTAAACAATTTGTATATTCTCGTGGAAAATAATTATTTGGACACCTACCAAGCAGCAAGATTTCTGGCTCACAGGCATGTTACTTCTTCTTTAAGAAGCTTTTCTATCCTCCACTCATTACCTGTATTAATGGCACCTGTTTGAACTGATTATCTGTATAAAAGACACCTGTCCACACCCTCACAGCCAGACTGCTACCTCTCCACCATGGCCAGGACCAGAGAGCTATCTAAGGACACCAGGGTCAAAATTGTAGAGCTGCACAAGGCTGGGATAAGCTACTCGACAATAGGCAAGCAGCTTGGTGGCAAGAAATCAACTGTTGGCGCAATTATTAAAAAATGGAAGAAATACAAGATCACTGACAATCGCCTTCAACATGGGGCTCCATGCAAGATCTCACCTCTTGGGGTATCAATGATCTTGAGAACGGTGAGGAATCAGCACAGAACTACAGGGCGGACCTGGTCAATGACCTCAAGAGAGCTGGAACCACAGTCACAAAGGTTACCATTAGTAACACACTATGTCGTCATGGATTGAAATCCTGCAACGCCCGAAAGGTCCCCCTGCTTAAGCCAGCACATGTCCAGGCCCATCTAAAGTTTACCAGTGACCATCTGGATAATACAGAGGAGGATTTGGAGAATATAATGTGGTCAGATGAGAGCAAAATCAAACTTTTTGGTATAAACTCCACTAGCCGTGTTTTGAGGGAGAATAATGATGAATGGCATCCCAAGAATACCATACCCACTGTGAAGCATGGGGGTGAAAACATCATGCTTTGGGGCTACTTTTCTGCAAAGGGGACAGGACAACTGATCTGTATTAAGGAGAGGCAACTAAGGAGTGGCTCCGTAACAAGCATTTCAAGGTCCTAGAGTGACTTAGCCAGTCTCCAGACCTCAACCCAATAGAAAATCTGTGGAGGGAGTTGAAAGTCTGTGTTGCCCGGCAACAGCCCCAAAACATGACAGATCTAGAGAAGATCTGCATGGAAGAGTGGGCCAAAATACCTACTACAGTGTGTGCAAACCTGATCAAGTACTACAGGAAACGCTTGACCTCTGTAATTGCCAACCGAGGTTATATTACAAACTATTAAGTTAAACTTTTTGATTGTCCAAATATTTATTTTCCGCAAGAATATACAAATTAGTGATGAACGGGTTCGGTTCCTCGAGATCCGAACCCCCCCCAACTTCACCCATTTTACAGGGTTCCGAGGTAGACTCGAATCTTCCCGCCTTGCTCGGTTAACTCATTCCGCTGTCGGATGCTCACGAGATTCGTATTCTATATAAGGAGCTGCGCATCGCCACCATTTTCACTCGTGCTTTGGAGATGATAGAGAGAGGACGTGGCTGCGTTCTCTCAGTTTCTGTGTTCAGTGTGCTGCAAATATCTGCTCAGTGTGCTGCAAATATCTGTGCTCAGTGTGCTTGCAAATATCTGTGCTCAGTGTGCTGAAAATATCTACGTTCTCTGTCTGAAAAATGCTCCATATCTGTGCTGCATTGTAGTCAGTAGCGGATCTTGCCACGGGCAAGCAGTACTTTTGCCCGGGGCGCCGCCTTCCCGAGGGCGCAGGACGCCCTCCGGAGGGCGCCGCACCAGGGCAAGATCCGCTGCTGGTGTGCGCCCCCCGCTGCCCGCTGCCGCTGGGAAGGGAAACTAGACGCGTACGCGTCTAGTTTCCCTTCCTGGAGAGGTCGTTTACTGTGCGGTGCGCGATGACGTCATCGCGCACCGCACAGCAAAGGTCCTCTCCACTAAGGGAACTAGACGCTACGCGTCTAGTTTCCCTTCGTGGAGAGGACCTTTGCTGTGCGGTGCGCGATGACGTCATCGCGCACCGCACATCAATTCAGTCTGTACAGGGGGCGTAAATGACCACGCCCCCTGTACAAAGCTACGCCCCCTAAAGCCGCCCGGGGCGCCAGTAGCCCCGGAGCCGGCCCTGATTGTAGTATATAGTAGGAGGACAGTGCAGAATGTTGCTGTGACCAGTGACCACCAGTATATATATAGCAGTACGGTACAGTAGTCCACTGCTCTACCTCTGTGTTGTCAAGTATACTATGCATCCATACCTGTGCTGCATTTTAGTTGAGCGCAGTATATAATAGAAGGGGACAGTGCAGAATGTTGCTGTGACCACCAGTATATATATATAGCAGTATGGTACAGTAGTCCACTGCTCTACCTCTGTGTCATCAAGTATACTACAAAAGTTCCGTAAAATGACCCAAAAATCAAAATTAAAAGCGTCTGAGGAGAAGCATAAACTTGCCAATATGCCATTTACGACACGGAGTGGCAAGGAACGGCTGAGGCCCTGGCCTATGTTCATGGCTAGTGGTTCAGATTCATATGAGGATGGAAGCACTCATCCTCTCACTAGAAAACTGCAGTGCCACTCCTAGATGGGCCAGGTGTTTGTGTCGGCCACTTGGGTCGCTTAGCTTAGTCACACAGCTACCTCATTGCACCTCTTTTTTTCTTTGCATCATGTGCTGTTTGGGGACTATTTTTTAAATCTGCCATCCTGTTGGACACTGCAGTGCCACTTCTAGATGGGCCAGGTGTTTGTGTCGGCCACTTGAGTCGCTTAGCTTAGCCATCCAGCGACCTCGGTACAAATTTTAGGACTAAAAATAATATTGTGAGGTGTCAGAATAGACTGGAAATGAGTGGAAATTATGGTTATTGAGGTTAATAATACTATGGGATCAAAATGACCCCCAAATTCTATGATTTAAGCTGTTTTTGAGGGGTTGTTGTAAAAAAAGAACATTCGAATCCAAAACACACCCGAATCCGACAAAAAAATTTCAGGGAGGTTTTGCCAAAACATGTCCGAATCCAAAACACGGCCGTGGAACTGAATCCAAAACCAAAACACAAAACCCGAAAACTTTCCGGTGCACTTCACTAATACAAATTGTTTAAAAATCATACAATGTGATTTCCTGTTTTTTTTTTCAGATTCTGTCTCTCACAGTTGAAGTGTACCTATGATGCAAATTACAGACCTCTCAACTTTTTAAGTTGGTCAACTTGCACAATCGGTGGCTGTCCAAATACTTTTTTGTATATATGCAGAAGCCAGCACTGCAAGGCATAATAATATATACTTGTGTCTGGTGCCCTCCAGGTGTATTTGGCCCAAATAGGTCATTCACCATTGATACTGCAGGTAGGCGGCACTCAATATGACTTGTAAAAGACAGACACAGACCCCATATGAAGAAAGATCAACGTTTCAATCTCTATTTCAAGATTTTCATCAGGATAAATGACACACATAAGTAATCACCTTAAATAGGAACACCACGTGAAGCACGCCCTGGGCCTATCACAGATGCGGCTACAATGACGTCAAATCATTTGATAGGTGCAACCTTCACCAAAAACTATAAGTACGATGGTGGGCAACAGCAAAATCCTAAAGGGTTACCAACGGGTGTGGCAGTAAACTCCTTGGTCAGAGATGGAATAATAGACACAAGGAGAGTCTCCACAATCCTAGTCCTCACTTGCAGTGCACTGGTTCAGCTTACTGCCACTAAACTGACACCAGAACACCTTGCACAGTGAGAAAGGATTTTGGCAGGCAAGTCTGAGAATACAGCCGCAAACTTGCTAAGTTCACAGAGTAGCAAAAGAACCCCAGCAAGTTAAACGACTGACTCCAGTCTTACTGCTAGGTCTGGATTGGCAGAGTGTAGTACCAAATACCAAGGTCTATTTGCAGTAAGCAACAAACAAATACAAAGCTACACATTACTGGCTAACTTTCAGGAACTGACTAACCAACAAAGATTCAGCATCTGCTTAACCTGAGAAGAGGCCTTATATAGCAGGTGCTGTCCACGCCCCACTCAGACCTCACAGACTGTGAGCACAAAAACCAGCACCGGATCCCCTGCCGTGCACAAAGCCTGTAACCACTGCACAGCAAAAGACCCGAACCGGAGTATCAGCTGCGCTCAGGCCACTCCGCTAGTACTTGTCTCCCGGTTGCCATGACGACGTGGCAGCACAGGGCAGGAGACTCTAACAGTACCCCCCTCTGACGAGGGGTCAAAGAACCCCTACCACCGGGTTTATCGGGGAACTGCGAGAAGAAAGAGCGTATCAGTCTGGGGGCACGAAGATCACAACTGTGCACCCACGACCGCTCCTCCGGGCCATACCCCTTCCAGTGCACCAAAAATGACAGCCGACCCCGAACCATCTTGGAGTCAAGAATCCTTTCAACAACAAACTCCCTCTGGCCACGTATCAGAAGAGGAGAAGGTCTTCCACTGGAAGAAGGATTACTAATCGCCCGTTTTAAAAGGGAACAATGAAATGTTTTATTGATACCCAAAGAACGGGGCAGATCTAACTGAAATGCCACCGGATTGATAACCCTAGTGATCTTATAAGGGCCGATGAACCGGGGGCCTAACTTATGAGATGGCTGTCTCATCTTCAAATTCTTGGTAGACAACCAGACGAAGTCTCCTAATTTGAAGCTGCAGGGTCTTTTCCGCTTATCAAAAACCCTTTTGGTCACTAATGACACAGACACAAGGGCTTTCTTCACTTTCCTCCAAATACCCCTAAGGACCGAAACCACAGAGGAACCACCAGGCGTGGAGTCCAGGGGGTCAAAAGAATTGGCCTTAGGATGATGCCCATACACACAAAGGAAGGGAGAGATCCCTGTAGCAGAGTGAGCCGCGTTGTTATAGGCAAACTCCGCCATGGACAGATGAGCAACCCAGTCAGTCTGACACTTGGAGACATAACACCTGAGGAACTGCTCCAAGGACTGGTTCACCCTTTCAGTCTGCCCATTAGACTGCGGATGGTAGCCTGACGACAAGCTGACAGAAATCTGGAGATTGGAACAAAATGCCCTCCAGAATTTGGCCACAAACTGGGATCCGCGGTCAGAGACCACATCAAGTGGCAACCCGTGGAGGCGCACAACATGCAGCATAAATAATTCAGACAGGCGTCTAGCCGATGGCAGCCCAACCAGTGGAACGAAGTGCGCCATCTTTGAAAACCTGTCAACGACAACCCAGATGGCTGTCATCCCCGAGGATTTGGGCAAGTCCACCACAAAATCCATTGAAATGTGGGTCCATGGCTTAGATGGAATAGAGAGTGGATGCAATGGGCCAACAGGAAACCCTCTAGGAGTCTTATTTCGGGCTCAGATGTCACATGCCCGAACCCACTGATCCACATCCTTAGCCACCGAGGGCCACCACACCGCCCTAGATAGCAACTCCCGAGTTCTGGCAATACCCGGGTGACCTGCCGACTTCTTGGCATGGAATTCCAGGAACACTCGCTGTCTTAACCTAGGAGGCACAAACAAAAGACCTACCGGAAGGTCAGGAGGAGGCTGCTCCTGTGCTCTAAGGACTAATGACAAGAGGTCCTGGATAATGCCCACTTTAATACATGATGGGGACACAATGGGCAATGGCTCCTCGTGGTCTCTTGGATTGGAGCAAAACTCAGCGAGAGCGCATCAGCCTTGATGTTTTTTGACCCAGGGCGATATGTTATCAAAAAATTAAAGCGAGCAAAAAACAAAGCCCATCGTGCCTGCCTGGCAATGAGACGCTTCGCTGACTCTAAATATGCCAAATTCTTATGGTCGGTGAGAATTGAGACCACAAACTTAGCCCCCTCAAGCCAGTGTCTCCACTCCTCGAGTGCATCCTTAATAGCCAACAATTCCCGGTTACCCACGTCATAATTCATCTCGGCAGGCGAAAATTTACGGGAAAAGTAAGCACAGGGATGAAGGCGATTATCAGACACTCCCATCTGAGAGAGCACTGCCCCAATACCCATCTCAGAGGCATCCACCTCCACCACAAAAGGACGCTCTGGATCTGGGTGTCGCAGCACCTTGGCCGAGACAAATGCCCTTTTGAGACGGGCAAAAGCCGCTTTGGCCTCACAAGACCAGTGAGCAACATCCGCCCCTTTCTTAGTGAGTGCCACCAAGGGCGCCACTATAGACGAAAATCCAGCGATAAATCGTCTATAAAAATTCGCAAAGCCCAGGAAACGCTGAAGCGCCTTCAAACTAGTGGGCTGCACCCAATCCAGGACTGCCTGTACCTTGGAACCCTCCATTTGGAAACCTTCTGCGGAGATAATATATCCTAGAAATGCGATTTGCTGAACTTCAAATTCGCACTTCTCCTGCTTCGCCCCAAGCCGGTGGTCTCTGAGTTTCTGGAGGACTAAGCGTACATGCTTCCGATGTTCCTCCAGGGAATGGGAGAAGATTAGGATGTCATCTAAGTATACAACTAAGAATCTATCCAAATATTCCCTGAGCACATCGTTCATGAAATCCTGGAAGACTGCCGGGGCATTACAGAGCCCAAAAGGCATCACCAAATATTCATAATGCCCTGAGTGGGTATTAAAGGCAGTCTTCCATTCATCCCCCTCTCTTATTCGGATTAGATTGTACGCACCGCGTAGGTCAATCTTAGAAAAAATGGTGGCAGTACGAAGCTGGTCAAACAAGACCGAAATGAGAGGCAGTGGGTATGAGTTTTTAATCGTGATACGGTTCAATTTCCTGAAGTCGATGCAGGGTCGCAACGAACCGTCCTTTTTACCCACGAAGAAGAACCCCGACCCAACTGGAGACTGTGAAGGTCTGATAAATCCCTTAGCCAAGTTCTCCTGAATGTACTCTGCCATAGCCTGAGTTTCAGGATGTGACAGGGAGTACATCCTGCTCTTGGGAAGCTAAGCATTCGGCAACAAATCAATGGCACAGTCATAGGGGCGATGGGGAGGTAGTACCTCTGCAACTTTTTTGGAGAACACGTCCGCAAAATCTGCATAACAACCTGGCAATCCTGGCAAACTTAGCTGCGAAAGTCTGACTGGAAGGCTCAAGCAACTCCTGAAACAATCAGTACCCCAACTAAGAATCTCCCCAGAGACCCAGTCAAATTGAGGATTGTGGGCCCTTAACCAGGGTAACCCCAACACCAATGGGGCAAAAGTACAGACAGTCACATAAAAGGACAATTTTTCAGAGTGTGTGGCTCCAATAAACAAAGAAATCTGGCTAGTGCAAGAGGTAATTTTACCCTGGGATAATGGTTCCCCGTTTAACCCACAGATCTCAATTTCCGATGCCAAGGGTACTAAGGGAACAGAGTGTTTCAGGGCGAATTGGCGGTCCATAAAAACCCCGTCGGCCCCACTGTCCACAAAGGCCTCAGTCTTGACAGTTTGACCGAAGATCTTCAAGGTCACCGGAATGATAAAAGTCTTCTTGGGAAATTCTGACTTCTGGCCTGACAGGATATTTCCCATCACCCTCAGGCCCTGAAGTTTTCCGGCTTTTCTGGGCATGATACTACCACATGACCTTTATTCCCACAGTACAAACACAACCCCTGCTGTCTCCTCCGCGTCTTCTCACGCGAGGAGAGGCGGGTAGCCCCAATCTGCATAGGCTCCTCGGAAAATTCCTCAGAGTCTGAGGTTCCCTTGGGAAAGAAGGAAACCTCGGTCTCCCTTTCAAGCCTACGCTCTCTCAGCCGTCTATCCACCCGGATGGATAACTGCATGAGCTGATCCAAGCTATCAGGCAAGGGATATTGTACCAGTTGGTCTTTTATCTGGTTAGAAAGACCTCTTCGGTACTGGTGTCTCAGGGCTGGGTCATTCCACTGGGTATCATGGGCCAACCTCCGAAACTCCGTACAGTAAACCTCAACTGGCCTTCGCCCTTGCTTAAGGATCGAAATCTGAGCCTCGGCTGAGGCCGTCTTGTCAGGGTCATCATACAACATGCCCAGTGCCGTAAAAAAAGCATCAACACTTTTAAGCGACGGACAGTCAGGCTGCAACCCATATGCCCAGACCTGTGGGTCTCCTTGTAGCAAGGAAATCACTATGCCCACCCGCTGAATCTCTGACCCAGAAGACTGAGGCCTAAGCTGGAAATATAGCTTGCAGCTCTCCTTGAAACAAAAGAACTGCGAGCGATCTCCAGAAAAACGATCCGGGAGATTTACTTTCGGCTCCTTAACCCCTGAAGGTGCTGCTGCTGCGGGAGCTCCGCCAGCGGCCTGGGAGGTGTGCATTTTAATGGACAAATCATTAAATTGTCGAGTCAAGACCTGCACCTGATCGACCAGCTGTTGCAAAGTATTTTGAGGGGTATGCTCCATATTCCCACAAAATTTCAACAGGAGTATTAGGCTGCTGAATATGTTATGCACACCAGTGCCTGCAGGAATGTACTGGTGTCTGAACGGAGAGGGATGCAAAACAAATGAACTCACAGACAGACTGGGGAATATGACATTACGTACACAGAAGTTGATAGGGTAACAAAATAAACACAAAGTGAACAGAGAAGCCCAGAGGCTAAGAAACTGGGTGTCTCCCTAGTATTAGGAGTGCTCAGATGGAAAGAAGCAAGATGTTGTGTTTTAATACGTAGAGAACCTGAAATGCTGTTGCTAAGGGCAACAGCAAAACCCTAAAGGGTTACCAACGGGTGTGGCAGTAAACTCCTTGGTCAGAGATGGAATAATAGACACAAGGAGAGTCTCCACAATCCTAGTCCTCACTTGCAGGGCTCTGGTTCAACTTACTGCCACTAAACTGACACCAGAACACCTTGCACAGTGAGAAAGGATTTTGGCAGGCAAGTCTGAGAATACAGCCGCAAACTTGCTAAGTTCACAGAGTAGCAAAAGAACCCCAGCAAGTTAAACGACTGACTCCAGTCTTACTGCTAGGTCTGGATTGGCAGAGTGTAGTACCAAATCCCAAGGCCTATTTGCAGTAAGAAACAAACAAATACAAAGCTACACAGTACTGGCTAACTTTCAGGAACTGACTAACCAACAAAGATTCAGCAGCATCTGCTTAACCTGAGAAGAGGCCTTATATAGCAGGTGCTGTCCACGCCCCACTCAGACCTCACAGACTGTGAGCACTAAAACCAGCACCGGATCCCCTGCCGTGCACAAAGCCTGTAACCACTGCACAGCAAAAGACCCGAACCGGAATATCAGCTGTGCTCAGGCCACTCCGCTAGCACTTGTCTCCCGGTTGCCATGACGACGTGGCAGCACAGGGCAGGAGACCCTAACAATTACTTGCACAATTTAATACAGAACAGTGGTCTTGTGAACTGGTTTGCCCTGGGTACTAGGTTGTATAGACACATATATATCCACATAGACTGCGCTTATTTACAGTCACAATTGGTATTCTAAAGAGATACATATGTATAATATTACCATTATTAGGGGCCTGGGAGGCTGAGTCCTGTTCCATGTTTTGTTTCTTTTAGATATTATATACATGTGTAAGTGTTGGAATATGTGAAAACTGTACAGCCTTTCTTGAGAAAGATCCATCATTGGGATCGAAACGTTGAGATGCACTTGAGGCTACAATAAAATTTGATAAGAAGTTCGAGGATGTTCTGTTTCTTACGTGAGAGTGCACCCTACACCTTGTGGAAATATATATATATATATATATATATATATATATATATATATTCCATAGACAAAAAACCTTACGGTTTCACATGTCCCATTAAGGCTTCTTAGACATGATCGAAATTTCAGAAACCTGTTGTAACTCTTCCACTCAAACTCCAAAAAGCAATGAAATTCCGATCATTAAGGCTGACGCCTTAATGGACGTGTTCCTTGCGCAATACAGATATGGTATGCCATCACAGCCTGTGGGTAAGTGCAGATTCAGCACTCTCACAGAGTGAGATTGCTGTCACTCACACAATGGTGGAGCTGCTAATTCACAGATTTGTGTGCTCATTGGAATACACACATGCAGTCTATGCAACTGAAGGTCTGAGCAGTTTTGTGGTGCTCCCATCCCACACAGTGCCCACAACCATCCCATTCGGTCACCACAACAATCCCACCGTGTTACAACAGCTTCTCACTCCATACATCCATCTCACTTAGTATACACATTTAGCTCCCTCAAAATATCTTGGTTAATTGCTAAAACTATAATACCACATCTACTGTCTATGCATCTACACTTGCTTCCCCTATACACCTCCATGCTGCTGTCTTCCCCTATCCCTACTGCTGTGTTCTCCCATCTGTGCTAGTCTGTACTAACTTATCTGCACCATCTGTCTTTCCGCACCTGTGCCTTGTCTGTATCACCGTTTCCTTCTCTCTGTGCTGCTCAGTGTTTCCCTCTTCAACGTCACTCTGTCTCCTCCAGTACAGGGCACAGTCTCTTCTCTCCCATCTGCACCAGTTTTCTACCCATCCAAGCCAGTGTTTTCAACCCATCTGCACCATTTCCCCCATCTGCACCGCTCTGTCTCCCTTCCCATACTTGCTGCTTAATCTACCCCCTATCCACACCACTCTTACCCCATTCATGTAGCCGACATCCTGAAGGTAAATTTCGTGGGTCCTGCGCTCTTGGCAGGGAAATAATCGCCACAGCCCACCCCCCAGTGGTCCGGAAACGCCTCCGTTGTGCAGACCATGCCCTGCCAATGGCATTCTAACGCTGTTTGCACACCCCCTCCTTCCCCGCAACCCCCTCTGCCTATCAATCATGCAGGGTGATCGCAGTGATAAAGCTAAATATTTATCTTACTTAAAACCCTTTAAGAGGCCTAAGAACACTGTACGCTATTGACGTCTGGAGTACCGTAAGGGTACGCACGTTGCGTAACAATCGCTTAGCCGTAGTCGAGATGCTCACGCGTTACGTTCGCTCACGGCCAAGAGATCACAGGCAGGCCCGCTATTGGCTGCCGACTAACGTTATAGTTCGCTATAGCGTAGCGGACGCTCGGGACCACGAGGAGATCACCAGCGGCGCAGACGCTCACAATGTTAAACCTTTACATGTAAACCATGAACAATGTATTATACAGAAAAACCTTAGTGTAATGGTGGGGTGTAGATGCAACACAATGTAACCTTATTAACTTAAAGCTGTTCAAGCATCTCCGACGCTCTGAGAATACTTAACACTATAAGAAATACACAAATACCGGGCTTAGGGTCTAACGCCTTATATGAATGTTATACTTGCAAAAGAATAATACAATACAAGTCATACACTACCAATATAACACAGACTAACTAACCAGATAACTACACAGGAAATACAATACAATACAAGTACGTTTTAAGGGAAAATGAGAGAAAGAGGAGAAGAGAGAGAGAGAGAGAGATATGGCCCACAATACCAATAAAGACAATATGATTGCGGAGAAAACTTACGCACAAAGGGAACGATCGCATGCGCCTCTGGATATCCAGCTCCCGATTATCAGCAATGAGAACCGTTGAAGAGTGAGAGCTGGATATGATCGGCTTGTCTATTTATGCCCCACACACAATACAATTCAATGGTCCCTACAATCTCATTGTTCATTGGACACAGGAATTCGTCTTCGCATTATAACAAAAGGTCATAGGTTGATTCATACAGGTGGGCTGTGACTATTTCCAACTGCTCAGGTGGGTGGGAAACTAGGTTTCCCGCCGCATGGATAAGTAAGTGCAAATAATAGTAAAAGTACATAAACTTCTTATGTCCATAACTATTCGCACGAGCGATTAATCTGCTTCAAACCAACACCGGAATATTGCTAATTAAATACTTTTCCGATGGATACTAAACACCACTGTATAACCCTTGTCTGACCCTTCGTATCAAACAAAGAGGGATCTCTCTGTCTATGAACATGCTACCTTAACTAAACTTTCAGATTCTATCAAAGGGACCATAATCTACAAAATACATTATATAGTTAAAATATGTTACGAACGAGTCGCCCGCCAGACGCACATAAACTTTACCGTAAATGCGCACACTGTGCTCCCGCGGGTGCACGCAACAGCGAGTATGCGCACGCACGGCAGGGCTCATGAACGTGCAACAGGCACTCGCATGAGGTGCAAATATGGCAGTGTGTAGCGTGATATTTTTCTGACTTTGACAGTCCACCCTTTGGCAGTCAACAATAACTGCCACTTCCTAAAACATTTCAAAAAGAGAAAAATATATGTCAAGTGTAAATACATTTCTATGATTGGGTAGGGGAGGAGAGGAGAAGGTAGGAAAAGGGTATGACCCATTGAGATAGCAGAAGCATGTGTGTATGAATCCATGTTTGGGGGGGGGTCATGTATCATCGTGCCGTACGTGTTTTAAATCAAGCTTCGAGGTATTGCGAAGTATACATTCGAATTCCTTCTTATCCCGTGGTACGGGTCTGTGGATGAGCTGTCAAACTTTACCGAGCTCTTTTCGGCTGTGATTGTAACAAAATGGGGGAGCACATTTTAGTTGATGATACATGAATGGGGGAATATGTGATTGCTGATATCTGTGCGGGTATTCCCTATCGACTATGTGTGTAATTACCTGAAGGTTGTAGAGATGAAGATAAGACACAATTATGGTAAATGCAGTGGTATTCTATGTCAGGTTAATGAACATTTGTCGGTTGAAGTCTTGTTCGGTGTCTGTTGAATGCAGTCTTCTTTGTGCTTTTGCCAAAAGGTGTGGGCAAAAAGCTTTGTCAATGTCCATAGACTTACAAAAGTGTTGGGCTAGCGTAATTTTAAAATTTCTAGGGAAACTGGGGGTCTATGGCATAGTTCATCAAATATCTGTGTATAAGGTTGTCAAAACTTCTTCTTTAATCCATCAGTTGTCTGTATACAGGGTCATCAAATTCCTCGTCAAAAGTGGGTCTTTTTACCTTGGAGAAAACGGAAAAACAGGTGAAAGAAACGGACCGTATAATCGCATTTTCATCACATCATTGTTTCTATAGTTGAGTCATAAATCAAATCCATTGGAATTACAATTTCCTCACTCCTTAGACTCATTACCCTGGTACTACGTTTGCACTTCATTAAAGCCTGACCGCATCTATATATCAAGCCAATCGTTATGACAACACCTAAGATACATAGGAGAAACTTCCCTACATCCATTATGACTCCTTGAGCCCATTCTCCTAAACCAGAGAACCAATTTCGCGGGTTCAACCATGACACCCAACCAGTCAGCTCATTACCCACAGCAGCAAGGGTGAGATTGTGTCTCCTGCGAAATTCCCACTTTAATTGGAGAATATCGTCCATCTTTTGGTCTATGACTTCGACCGGATCCTCGGTACTATTCGTTATATATGTGCAGCATTTCACGCCGTACTGCGTTGCCAGTGTGACACAATATCCACCTGTTACTGCTGTGAGATAATTAAGAACCATTCTATGCTGAACCAGTTCTGTTTTATAAGCTTGAAGTTCTCTTCCAGTATACCTAAACGTGTCATCATACATTTCTGTGATATTGTCTAACAAATTTGCAAGCGCAGATATGTATCTATAGTTCAGCACGCCTCTAGCGGTGCGAGTGAAATCTAACGCAAGTAGGACCTGAATCCCGGTGGATTCATGGATCATGTCAGAGGCCAAATGCTCTGTCCTTTCTGTCAGTTGCCTTTTAACTATGTGCTCGTAGTGGGTGTGAGTATAAGGAGCTTGGGCACCACGGTGTATATCTTTCATTTTGGCATGTGATACAGTCATTACTTCAGGCAGTACTTTTCCAATATAACACAATCCTTCAGAGTTTGGGGCAAGCCACTTATACACCTTCCTCCCGCATTCTCTACTGGCTATGTGGCGTATAAGCTCTGTATCTGTCGGCATTCTATCTGCTCTATATGAAAAGGTCATGGTTTGGTTACTCCATGACACTTCCTAATTTCCCGGCTTTCGGGGATTGGAAATGTTAAAACATATTAGGGATCTATCCAGATGATATTGGTGGAGCTTCAAACTAGGAGGACTGGAGATATTAAACCTCCTGTCCACCGGTCTCCCACCCTTTAGCTCAAGTACCTCCCCTACCGTTAAAGGAAATGGTACTAGTCCCGATTTGCTATGACCTTGAGGTACTTGAGAGCATACCCAACAATCTGTTTGATTTAACACACTACCCACTAAGGAGTGATAGTCACTCAAGGGGTGCCGGTCCATGTGGATATTAAAACTGGATTGGCATTTCTTGATGCACCCATCCTCAACTACATTGTCACAGAGCCTACAGATACAGTTTTCTTCAGCTAACAATCCTTCACAATTCCTTCTATTGTCAATGCTATCGGATCGTTTTCTGATACTCGCCTTTACTTGTTGGTTAAGTTGTTCTTGGAAAACTACGCCTCCATCTTTGTCATCAGAACCCATTCCAGAACCTTTCTCGACCTCCATGGTACTCTCGCCGGAACAGACTGTTCTGGTCAACATCATGGTCAACAGGAAAATCCGGATCACAGTCTCTTGGGGCAAGTCCATCTTATAGGAGGAAACGAAGAAGAATGAGAAGGGGGAAAAAATAATTTGAGGGAGAGGGGATGGGAAGTGGAGAAAAACAATAAAAGGGAACAGTGAATCGACAACTGCTTTTGATCTTGTGATTTTCAATGCTCAGGTGCCGCCTCAGTCCTCCTGGAACAGACACTCCAGTGATACAACTTCCTCTACCGTCTGCTCCTTATCACGGGACCTCTCTGGATCAGCAACCTTCTTACAATGGGACGAATGAACCCAAGTCTCTCTCTCGGCAACCTTCAATGCTGTAGTGCTAGTCAATAAGACTTGGTATGGTCCTTCCCATCTGTCAATAAGGCAACCTGAGCGTAGAAAATTCCGTATCATTACATAATCCCCAGGTTCAATGTCATGACAATTACTATCTGGTAAATCAGGAATCACTAACTTCAAATTATCATTTTGATTCCTTAGCTGTTTACTCATGTTAATCAGGTACTTTACAGTCACTTCATTGTTACACTTCAAATCATCCTGAGGGTTAATCATAACATGCGGTTGTCGACCAAACAAGATTTCAAAGGGAGACAGATTAAGAGGGGACCTGGGAGTGGTTCTGATGCTGTATAGTACAATGGGTAAAGCTTCTGGCCATGTCAATCCTGTTTCTGCCATAACTTTGCTTAATTTATTTTTAATAGTGCTGTTCACTCTTTCCACCTTCGCACTCGCCTGGGGGCGATATGGAGTGTGCAGCTTACTATCAATTCCCATCAACTTACACATTCCTTGAAAGACATCACCTGTAAAATGGGTACCCCTATCACTTTCAATTATTCTAGGGATACCATATCTACACACAAATTCCTGCACAATCTTCTTAGCAGTGAACATAGCGGTATTTGTGGCCGCAGGAAATGCTTCGACCCAATTTGAGAATACATCTATACAAACAAGTACATAATTCAAATTTCGACAAGGGGGTAATTGAATAAAGTCAATCTGTATTACCTGAAAAGGGCCGCCTGTAGGTGGGATATGCGATGGCTCTGTTGGTATTGCCTTTCCGATATTCTTTCTCAAGCAGGTAAGGCATGACATTGCTCTCTTACCTGCATGAGATGAAAATCCTGGGGCGCACCAATATGCTCTTACCAACTTGCACATTCCCTCCTTGCCCAGATGAGTCAGCCCGTGTGCTGCATCAGCTAAACATGGAAGATATGCTCTGGGGGCCACTTGTTTACTTTGTCCATCCGTCCAGAGTCCTGAGGACTCCTGGCCATATTCCTTTGCCTTCCAGACTGCCTTTTCCTGTGTGGAACACAAATTTTGCATTTCACACAGCTTCTGTGTGTTGATGGTATTAAATACCATCAGTTGTGTGGTGTCTGTCTGTCTGGGGGTACCAGCTGCTAACTTAGCAGCTTTGTCTGCTCGGCTGTTACCAAGTGATACTGGGTCCTGGCTATATGTGTGTGCTTTACACTTGATAACAGCCACTCTGTCGGGTTCCTGTATCGCTGTTAGAAGCCTTTTTATGTGAGCTGCATGCGCTACCGGTGTACCAGCTGCCGTCATGAAATTTCTGAGGCGCCATAGGGCTCCGAAATCATGGACTACCCCGAATGCGTATCTAGAGTCGGTGTAGATATTGGCTGATTTGCCCTTAGCCAATTCACATGCTCTGGTTAGGGTGACCAGTTCAGCAACCTGAGCTCAGTGAGGTGGGCCTAGTGGTTCTGCTTCTATGGTGCCTTGGTCATCTACGACTGCGTATCCAGTACACAAGTCTCCCGAGTCCGACTGTCTGTGACAACTACCATCCGTGTAGAAGGTAAGATCTACATGTTCCAGTGGGTTGTCACTGATGTCAGGCCTTGCGGTAAAATTTTGGGTCAAATATTCCATACAATCATGTGTGTCCTCCTTTGTATTAAATTATCCTTCCCCACCACTCTCATGCCAATTCCCATCTTGTAAACCGCGCTGATGAGACGTGTCTGGTTTGGGCAGAATTTAGCAAGGCTGACACTGCATGTGGTGTATGAATTGTGAGGTTGTGACCTAGCACTACATCTTCGCTTTTCGTTACTAGCAATGCTATCGCAGCAACGCTTCGCAAGCATGTGGGGAGGGATCGCGCTACCGTATCTAGCTGAGCGCTGTAGTATGCTACCGGCCTGCTGGCATCACCGTGCTTTTGGGTTAGGACGCCTGCTGCGCAACCAGCACTTTCTGTTCCGTACAGCTCAAAGGGTTTCCCATAGTCTGGCATACCTAATGCTGGTGCCTGCGTTAGGCACTGTTTAAGTCTCTCAAATGCCATCTCGGACTCGTCTGTGTGCGAAATCCGATCAGGCTTGTTTGAGGAGACCATCTCCTGCAAAGGTAATGCTAGAATGGAAAATCCTGGGATCCAGTTACGGCAATACCCACACATTCCTAAAAACGTTCTGATCTGTTGCTGGGTTTGAGGCAGAGTCATGTCTCTAATTGCTTGAATTCTATCAGCGGTCAGGTGTCTCAGTCCTTGTGTTAGACAGTGTCCCAAATATTTTACTTTAGTTTGGCATAATTGCAACTTGTCTTTGGAAACCTTGTGTCCTGTGTCTGAAAGATGAAACAGGAGCTGTTTCGTATCTTTCAGGGACGCTTCCAATGAATCTGAACACAGTAGTAAATCATCCACATACTGTATCAATACTGATCCACTCTCTGGTTGAAAAGACTGTAAACAATCATGCAAAGCCTGGGAAAATATACTTGGACTGTCTATGAAACCTTGTGGTAATCGAGTCCATGTGTATTGGACTCCTCTGTATGTAAATGCAAACAAATATTGGCTGTCAGGGTGCAGAGGTACCGAAAAGAAAGCGGAGCAGAGGTCAATAACAGTGAAAAATTTCGCAGTGGGAGGGATTTGCATAAGGATGACAGCTGGATTTGGCACTACGGGGAACTGACTCTCAACTATTTTGTTAATCCCCCTTAGATCCTGCACTAGCCTGTAACCCCTCCCCCCACTCTTTTTAACAGGGAAGATGGGACTATTGGCTGTGCTGGATGTTCTTACCAGAATGCCCTGTTGTAGCAAGCGCTCTATTACTGGGTATACTCCTAACTCCACCTCTGGCTTCAGAGGGTATTGTGGGATTTTTGGAGCTATCCTACCATCTTTTACTTGCACAACTACTGGAGCTACGTTTGCCATCAATCCAGTGTCTTGTCCGTCTTTAGTCCACAGTGACTCTGGTATCTGGGATGTCATTTCTTCTACTTGGGATGGAGTCCTATTTGTCATAATGGTATGTGACATTAATTTTGATGGGGAGTCTAACATGTCTCGCACTTCCTGAGCGTGATTCTCAGGTATGTCCAAGAATACACCTTCAGGAGTACAATAAATGACGCACCCCATTTTACACAATAAGTCTCTTCCCAGGAGATTTGTCGGTGCCGATGCAGCCAGCAAAAAGGAATGCTTGGTATGTAAAGGCCCTATTGTAATCTCGGCTGGTTTGCTAACAGGGTAATGCTGGACTACTCCCGTTACTCCCATGGCTGGAATTGTCTTACCAGTGGTTCTCATGCCCACTGTCGAATTTATCACTGATTTGGCCGCCCCCGTATCTACAAGAAAGTTTAATGTTTTACCAGCTACATTAATTGCAATTTCGGGTTCACTTCCAAGACTTGCAATCAATTTTACTGGCTGCAGATTACAGGTATGGCCACACCCCTATTGGGTATGGTGACCTCCCTGAATCCCGTTGGCAGCAACTACTTGTGAAGGGGTTAAATGGGAACTACCAGAGGCTTGCCAGTCTCTGTTCGGGGGGTATCTTTTTGTTTCCCCTGCATGTGGCTCATAACTCCATTTCTGCGGACCCTGCTCCCAATGTCGTGTGTCGTGTCGTTGTCTAGGGGGTTGATAAGACTTTTGTATGTTTCTCGATTTACAGTCTCGTGCAAAGTGTCCCTCTCTATGACAGGAATAACAGGTTACCACATTCGACTTACCCACAGGGTTTGGTGATTTATACAAAGGCTGCCTTGTGGTCAGGGCCTGTATACTTACGGCCATTAACTTATCACCTTGTAATTCCCTGTGTCTGGTGATATTCCGATCGTGATCCACAGCTGCCTCTCTCAAAGTAGCCACCGACAGACCTCGCCAACATGGTTGCGTGGTCTGTACCCTTGTCTTTAATGCCTCTTTTAAACCATCCATTAGTACAGATACTGCTACTTCTCGATGGTTTATGTTTGTTTTAATGTCCTCTATGCCTGTGTATTTTGCCATATCTAGTAATGCCCTGTGAAAATATTCTGCAGCAGTTTCTGACTCTTTTTGTTTAATGGAGAAAATCTTGTTCCATTTAACTACAGCTGGAAAATACTCCTTTAACTGTAAACTTATCCTTTTTACATTGTCTTTGTTGTACACATCTGTAAGAGGTACATCCTGATCCAATCCACAGTCAGCTAAAAATTGAGCCGAGTCGACATTGGAGGGTAAACAAGCCCTCAGCAATACCTGCCAGTCTTTGTTATTGGGCTCTAAAGTGTTCCCTAGGTCTCTGATGTATTTCTGGCTAGCAACTAAGTCTTTCCTAGGGTCAGGGAATTCAGACATTATGGTTCTTAATTCCATTCGGGAAAATGGGCTGTACATGGCAATGTTCCTAACAGGAGTGACTCCTGACGTGTCAGTTTTCCCATTTGGCACTGCTATTACCCTAACAGGATTTAGTATAGCAACATCATTCTGTGTAGATTCTACAGCCTGTGGTGAAATGGTTTCAGCATAGTGTATGGTGCCGTACTTACCCGTAGATACGACCTCACCTGTCCCTCCGCTAGGGGCCTTTGTTACTAATCTTAAGGGTTGGGCCGTGCCTACTGTTGTTTCTGATATGGTGGCTGCTAGAGAGAGCGCCGATATTGTTGCCGATTCGTCCTCTTGATCACACTCCTGGGGAAAGTTCAAAACAGGGTACAACTTGCACGGGTTAATACTTGCATTGGTTAACTTATTAACATTTACACAGTTGCTAAGTGTTTGTTTGTTACACCCTAATGCGTCATTCTCCGCAACCAATTTCTCTACTGATATGTATGGTGGCGGCGGGGCCGTGGCTATCAGTTTCCTGATAGGATTAGATCCCGCCGCCTGAGCCAATCCTCTCTGTATTTCACCCTCCTGTTGCCATAACTGCAAATAATCATAATGTTTGATTCGTCTCTTTGTTGATTTAATGAGACATATCCTCCTCCTTAGATTTTGTAACACTTCTGGGCTAAAGCTGCCTACTATTGGGAACTTCTCCCCGTCATGTACCGTCATTCTCTCCCATTCATCACATAAAACCTCTGTGTGTGAACCGTATTTTTCACACATTACGTACCTTCCCGACCCGATTGGTCGGTTTACTGAATCAACCCGAACCGAGGTTGATCGCCCCCTACCTGAACAATTGGCCCCCATACCTGTAGGTGTTGCTTTCACCACCTCTGACCTTCAATCAGGGTCTTCAGTGAACCCTTACAAAAACCAAAATGTTCAAGATAGGCTGACGGTGGCGGTTTACCGAGTACCCCACTCACTCGCCCACGCCAACCAATACGACCTACACACTGCCCTAGTGCTGGCGTACTCGACCCAGGGCCCCTATGAACCTTTGTTTACTGGAACATGTGAGTGTGATCCGCAGAGCATTAACCCTTTCCAGTAACTGTTGGTTGTTGGATAATTCCTGAGTGACCAGCGAACTTCCCTTTAGAAAATAAAAAATTACACAAATCACGTCAGAATGTACAAATAGTGTTTATGACCCGTTTCGTACACAAATGGTACTGGTCAGATTAACTAATGCACACAATTACGTGCGGTACAATCAGTCTGCACATAAGCAACTAATCTTATGTGCAGAGCGACCAGTGGAATCGAAAATTACGGCTGCGAATTCCTTCAGCATGAGCTTTAATGGCCTATATGGGTTCTGCACCAACCCCCTGGGTTGTGCTCTTTAATTTATAGCGGACTTCTTTGTCTGCTGTACCTGGACCTCCTGGTCAATTCTGGACCTCCTGGTCTGTGCTACAATAGACCTCCTGGTCTGCTATACTCTAATGCTCAGATTTTTATGTTTAACAAGGGATGCCTCCCTTGCCACCATGCACGTCACTTACATGTATGTACCCTGCGAGAACTCGACTTCTTGTGGTTCAACCTCAAAAAAAAATTGTTTAAACTTATATATGCAAAACACTCACTCACCACATGTACACTTTTGTTTCTATTTCTATTTCTGCGCAGAAATTTCTTTCCTTTAGACCAGATGTGTTGTAAATTTGGAGAAGGATCTGTTAGTTTTAAATTTCGGACACTAAAATAGACTTGCGCTATTTATCGCGTTGCCACCTTTTCGCCTGTTACAATAACACTAGCGTGTGATTTGAGTTACGTGGGCGTACCCGGACGCTCCGTTGCGTAATATACGCTGCGTGCGTCGGCCTTTGAGTTGCGTACGCGAGTCTCACCCTTTGTTAGAGACACGTGTACACAAAGCAAATATCCACCGTAACACAATTTTACACGTTTATCAATGTAGATGATCCTCGATCATCTACCGAACACCACACCAATCTCTCCTTCTATCTTTAGGTAGAGCTGCGTGCGTGCTTTGCAATTTATCCCTTAATGTATTACTTTTATATTTTAACTATGAAATAGCGACAAATCTCTCTTAGCACGTTTCTCAATTATAAAATGGCAAACAGGAGAGTGATATATGAAAATACACGAATAAAAAGAAATGCAGATATGCGTGTGTACGTACGCAAGACAGAAAATAAAGTTCACTAGCGTTTTGTTCTTAACTCCTGTTCCGGATTCCCTCAGCACCCTTTACTAAGCGAAGCAGACGCTTATCCAGACAGCACTACGAGGAATATGATCTCCCGCCCTTTGCTGATGGATAATGTCTGCTGAAATTACCTAGTATAGATATGTGAAGGACGGACGAGCCGCCAATTGATAAAGCTAAATATTTATCTTACTTAAAACCCTTTAAGAGGCCTAAGAACACTGTACGCTATTGACGTCTGGAGTACCGTAAGGGTACGCACGTTGCGTAACAATCGCTTAGCCGTAGTCGAGACGCTCACGCGTTACGTTCGCTCACGGCCAAGAGATCACAGGCAGGCCCGCTATTGGCTGCCGACTAACGTTATGGTTCGCTATAGCGTAGCGGACGCTCGGGACCACGAGGAGATCACCAGCGGCGCAGACGCTCACAATGTTAAACCTTTACATGTAAACCATGAACAATGTATTATACAGAAAAACCTTAGTGTAATGGTGGGGTGTAGATGCAACACAATGTAACCTTATTAACTTAAAGCTGTTCGAGCGTCTCCGACGCTCTGAGAATACTTAACACTATAAGAAATACACAAATACCGGGCTTAGGGTCTAACGCCTTATATGAATGTTATACTTGCAAAAGAATAATACAATACAAGTCATACACTACCAATATAACATAGACTAACTAACCAGATAAATACACAGGAAATACAATACAATACAAGTACGTTTTAAGGGAAAATGAGAGAAAGAGGAGAAGAGAGAGAGAGAGAGAGATATGGCCCACAATACCAACAAAGACAATATGATTGCGGAGAAAACTTACGCACAAAGGGAACGATCGCATGCGCCTCTGGATATCCAGCTCCCGATTATCAGCAATGAGAACCGTTGAAGAGTGAGAGCTGGATATGATCGGCTTGTCTATTTATGCCCCACACACAATACAATTCAATGGTCCCTACAATCTCATGTTCATTGGACACAGGAATTCGTCTTCGCATTATAACAAAAGGTCATAGGTTGATTCATACAGGTGGGCTGTGACTATTTCCAACTGCTCAGGTGGGTGGGAAACTAGGTTTCCCGCCGCATGGATAAGTAATTGCAAATAATAGTAAAAGTACATAAACTTCTTATGTCCATAACTATTCGCACGAGCGATTAATCTGCTTCAAACCAATACCGGAATATTGCTAATTAAATACTTTTCCGATGGATACTAAACACCACTGTATAACCCTTGTCTGACCCTTCGTATCAAACAAAGAGGGATCTCTCTGTCTATGAACATGCTACCTTAACTAAACTTTCAGATTCTATCAAAGGGACCATAATCTACAAAATACATTATATAGTTAAAATATGTTACGAACGAGTCGCCCGCCAGACGCACATAAACTTTACCGTAAATGCGCATACTGTGCGCCCGCGGGTGCACGCAACAGCGAGTATGCGCACGCACGGCAGGGCTCATGAACGTGCAACAGGCACTCGCATGAGGTGCAAATATGGCAGTGTGTAGCGTGATATTTTTCTGACTTTGACAGCAGCCAGTGAGATGCTGATAGCATCTCACTGGGCTCCTGGGGTACGTACGCGCAGTGCAGCCATTGCACGTGCGCACCTCACAAACTAATTCAGACTGCAATCGCTGCTGCTGCAGTCTGAATTACCCCGTGTTTCTTTGTCCCCCCCCATCAGTGCTTCTTAGTGTTCCCTCTATCCACACACTTCAATTCCCCCATCCACACCGCTCTGTCTCCTCCCTCCAATCAACAACACTCATACCTCATCTGAGCAGCTTTGTCTTCCGCTCAGACCTTCAGTTGCATAGACTGCATGTGTGTATTCCAATGAGCACACAAATCTGTGAATTAGCAGCTCCACCATTGTGTGAGTGACAGCAATCTCACTCTGTGAGAGTGCTGAATCTGCACTTACCCACAGGCTGTGATGGCATACCATATCTGTATTGCGCAAGGAACACGTCCATTAAGGCGTCAGCCTTAATGATCGGAATTTCATTGCTTTTTGGAGTTTGAGTGGAAGAGTTACAACAGGTTTCTGAAATTTCGATCATGTCTAAGAAGCCTTAATGGGACATGTGAAACCGTAAGGTTTTTTGTCTATGGAATTTCATCGCTTTTTTTTAATTTTTTTTTTTTATTCAGAAATGTAAAATTTCACTGTAAGAATAAACATTTGATTTTTTAAATGTTGAATGAAAATGTTCGTATAACATCACTGTTCTGTGCAAAATAATTTTATTTACCAAACCGAATTGTAACGATTTAATGAGCGACGTCGCTCATTTTCCCCCTCCTTTCGCTCGTTTTATCGTTAAGTGTATATGCCACCAGCGACGAACGATGCGCTGCCCCGCGGGTCGGCAACAATCGTTGCTGTTGGTAGGGCATGCATGAAGGATGTGGACTGTCGTCCACGACCTTCATGCAGGGCTGGCGGGGGCGTGACGTCACTGAGTGATATGAGCGGTCATATCGCTCAGTGTGTACAGTCGGCCGCTGGCCCGGGAGGGGGAAACATTAGACGATGTCGCTCACAGAGCGACATCGTTTAATGTGTATGGGCCTTTAGACTTTGGTCAAAATATTTTGCTGCCTTTGCAGCTGATGCAGGGAGGGGGGTAGGCGGCAGCAGCCTGTAACTGAGGCTGGAGGTAGGCGTGAAATGCATTGCTTATACGTGTGAGTGCGTGGTGTCAGGTGCTGCTCGTGTATATGTGTGTGTGTCAGGTGCTGCCTGTGTATGTGTGTCAGGTCCTGTGTGTGTATGTGTGTGTCAGGTGCTGCGTGTATATATGAGTGTGTCTGATGGTGCGTGTGTATGCGTCAGCTGCCGCACGTGTGTGTGTGTCAGGTGTTGCGGGTGTATATGTGTGTGAGTATTAGGTGCTCCGCGTGTGTACAAGTGTATGTCTGGTGCTGCGCATGAATACGTATGTCTGTGTCAGGTGCTGCGCGTGTACATGAGTGTGCGTCAGGTGCTGCGCGTGTACATGAGTGTGCATTAGGTGCTGTGCGTGTACATGAGTGTGTGTCAGGTGCTGCGTGTGTACATGAGTGTGCGTCAGGTGCTGCGTGTGTACATGAGTGTGCATTAGGTGCTGCGCATGTACATGAGTGTGCGTCAGGTGCTGCGCGTGTGCATGTGTGTGCGTCAGGTGCTGCACGTGTCTATGTGTGTGTGAGTAAGGTGCTGCGTGTGTATGTGTGTGTCAGGTGCTGCATGTGTATATTGGTGTGTCTGATGGTGTGCGTGTATATGTATGTGTCAGGTGCTGCGTGTATATGTATGTGTCAGGTGCTGTGTGTATATGTATGTGTCAGGTGCTGCGTGTATATGCATGTGTCAGGTGCTGCATGTTTATTTTATTGTGTCTGATGCTACGTGTGTGTGTCAGGTGCCGCATGTGTATATGTGTGTGTGTCAGGTGTTGCGCGTGTATGTGTGTGTCAGATGCTGCATGTTTATTTTATTGTGTCTGATGCTACGTGTGTGTGTGTCAGGTGCCGCACGTGTATGTGTGTGTGTGTCAGGTGTTGCGCGTGTATGTGTATGTCAGGTGCCGTTCACCTTCTTCCCATCCCAGCTCAGCTCTGCACCCAGAGAGAGGGAAAGACCAGGGGGCTGACCACTGCACTGCTCACTTTTTGGTCATGAGTTCGGCCTCCTGTTTCTTCCAGTGCTGTGTTCCTGCAGCCCAGCCCTCCCTGTTGTGCCAGAGAATCAGCCCTTCCTTCCCCTGCCAGAGAGAGAGAGCCCGAGGCAGAGACACTCTTCCCGTAGCTGGCCTACCCCCAGTACTTCAGCACTGGCCATGCGGCAGTCAACAAAGGAGACCAGCAGGGGGTCCTGGCAGCATCAGCTGTGGCCGCAGCTGGATCGAGGAGGCCTGCAGTGTCTGAGGTGGGCAGCACTTCCTCCGCCGCTCTCACCTTCCCCTGCCGGAGAGAAAGCCAGAGACATACCCTTCCTGCAGCTGGGCTACCCCTAGTACCTCAGCGCTGGCCAGGCAGAAGTCTATGGAGGGGACCGGCAGGGGTTTCGGGCCGCAGCAGCAGCGGCCGCAGCCAGATCAGGGAGGCCTGCAGGGTCAGAGCTGGGCAGCACTTCCACCAACACTGTCACCTCTGTGCTGGGCATGTACACCAGTCCGTACGGACGGAGGTGTCCACAACAGGCAGCAGTATAATGAGTCAGACAAACTCATTACACGCTGCCCACTGCTGCGCCGCTTGCCCTCGATGGAGGAAGCCTAGATGCGGTCCCCAGCTGCAGCGAGGGAGAAGGGTGATCACATCACCCTTCAACCCGGCACCTCACAATCAGCTGGGGATCTGCAGTAGCTTCATCTCTCTCTTCCTCTCCCTCTCTGACAGCACAGCAGCCCCTCTGGGTCCCATGTAGCTCTGCCCCCCTGCTCACAGTTCACTCGGCCTCTCCTGATTAAAAAGAAAATAAGAGCCTGACCTGCTGCTCAGATGCGAGGAGGGGACGGGCGGTAGGTCCTCTGTGAGTGCACTACACAGCAAAATTAACTGACTCCTCACAACAGTGTGGACTGCGGGCGACGTCAGACGCCAATTTGGGTGTGCTTGCCGCACTACCTGCCCATCAAGCCCAACGTGGTGCCATGGTGCCAGCCCCGCCCACTATACGGATTCCATTTTGTATTAGGAATCCTATAACAGCATTCCGACATCCCTCCCTATGACGCTGCCATCCATACACTGCCGCTCTCATACATCCGTACACCGCCACTCTCATACATCCGCACACTGCCGCTCTCACACAACTGTACACTGCTGCTCTCATACATCCATACACTGCCGCTCTCATACATCCGTACAACCCCGCTCTCATACATCCGTACAACCCCGCTCTCATACATCCGTACAACCCCGCTCTCATACATCCGCACACTGCCGCTCTCATACATCCGCACACTGCCGCTCTCATACATCCACACACCGCCGCCCTCATACAGCCGCACACCGCCGCTCTCATACAGCCGCACACTGCCGATCTCATACAGCCGCACACTGCCGCTCTCATACAGCCGCACACCGCCGCTCTCATGCAGCCGCACACCGCCGCTCTCATACAGCCGCACACCGCCGCTCTCATACAGCCGCCATCCACACACCACCGCACTCATACATCCACACACCACCGCACTCATACATCCACACACCGACTCAGTTATACAGCCGTACACTGCCGCTCTCATACAGCCGTACAACCCCGCTCTCATACATCCGCACACTGCTGCTCTCATACAGCCGCACACTGACGCAGTTATACAGCCGTACACTGCCGCTCTCATACATCCGCACACTGCCGCTCTCATACATCCGCACACTGCCGCACACCACCACACGCATACAGCCGCACACCATCGCACTCATACAGCCGCACACTGCCACTCTCATACATCCGCACACTGCCGCTCTCATACATCCGCACACTGCCGCTCTCATACATCCGCACACTATCGCTCTCATACATCCAACCACTTCAACTCACATCTATACATACATAGCCTCCATACATCTACACATCCAATCCCCGCGCAAGGGAACACTGAATTCACTATCACTTTTCCCCGGGGTGTGACCACAGCCAGCCACTACTCCGGCCACCTTCTTTTGACACCAAAATGCATATTACCTATCATCAGGGTGGTGCTGCTGCTGGGGGTGGGTTGCTGCCTCAGTCTCCTGGTTGGTGCTGCGATTGGAGGGGGTACTGCTTCCCTGTGCTGCCACTGTCTCCCGGATCATCATGCCGCTGGATGAATTGCAGCTTGACGCTACTGCTGCCGGGAGTAACAGCTTCCTGACTGTTGTTGCTGGTGGCTGCCTACTGCTCATTGCCGCCGAAACACTGACCGGCTCGGCAGTGATGCTGGCGAAGGAGTAGTGGCGGTGGGGTGGGGGGTGCCTGCTCCCTTCCCTCGAGCATACCGCAGTGCAAAAAAATAAATAATAAATAGAGAGCATACCAAGGTGAGAGTCTGTATGGATCACAGTGATTACACGGGGCACAGCATAAGGACACCTTGCTGTGAGGGGCTCTGCCCACACAGATTGCTGCACCCTCTCTGATGTCAGCCGCTGCCCTCTCATTCTCTGGGAGGCCAGTTCCAGTGTGAGGTAGGAGAGGAAGAGAACACACAGGAGAGCAGCCCTGATATATAAAAGAGGTGGAAGTTCTATAGGCAGCAGAGACGGAGACCAGCCAGCCAGTCTCCCAGTGCCCTGATCACTACACGCCGCCAGCACAGCATTACAGGAGGGTCCTATAGTGCTGCCCTGAGCTAACAGGTGTGTGTACCAAGTGTACCCCATACAGTGTGCTGCGCCTTGGTGTCTCTAAGAGGGGTAAGGTCACCTTGCCACTTTAGTATATGGCTTTTCCTTAGTACTGTACGTTACAGCCCTGCACTAGTAGTGGCAACTCTGCCCTATGTGAACCTGTGAGGTTATTTTCCTATTTACAGAATAACCGGGGAGAAGGCGGCCATATTGCGGCTCTCAAGTGAAGGCCCTCTAGTACACCCCCTGCTGGCGGCCACTGCGCAGGCGCAACAAATTGAAATGCCCTATCTCTATAATGGGGCATATTTCTCTTAATTAAAAAAAACCTGTAACTTTCTGAAAAACCACAACCCCAAAAGGCACTTCACTGGGACATGCTCTATCTAATAAAACAAACCCCAAGTCTTATTTTTATATATATATATATATATATATATATAGAAGCGTAATGGCGGCACTCAGAGACTTGTGTAGAGCTTACAAAATAAATAGCATTTTGTAAGCTCTACACAAGTCTCTGAGTGCCGCCATTACGCTTCTATATGCTGGGACGCTGAACCCCTGGAGGGCACCGGAGCAATTACTTATGCAGCAAGCAGAAGTTAGTGCCGGATGTTTGCACATGTATATATATATATATATATGCACACACACTCATGTATATACATGCATATACATGTATACACAAATACACGTATGTACATGTTTATGCATGTATAATACACTGATAGAGTACATTATATTTATGAATTAATTGCTTCCCGATTCTGCAGCAGCATCATCAGCACCACCAGTGTTACTCACAGTCACTTCACACTGACTGCTGCATAACACATCACTTAATTTCCGGGCTGCCCGCCACCTGGTGAAGAGACATGGGAGATGAAGGACCAGCAGTGCCACGTTGAGCGGAAGTATTGTGAATTAGTTACCCACACACTCCTTGTGACACCTGCTCCGCGTCTGCCCTCCCACCCGCCGCCTGCCGTCGGAACCCGCACTGACAAGTAAGTCTCAGCAGAATGTGTCTGCCAGCAGCTCCCAGTCCCTCCTAGAGGAACACTGCCAGTGGTGTGGTGGCCGCGGCACACTAGGACTGAGAGACCGCAGCAGGAGGAAAGCACAGGTGGGCGGGAGGAGAGCATGGGCGGACATCACCACGTCACATTGCAAGGTGATGCCAGTCCCCCCAGTGAGGCCGCCGACAAATGCACTCAGCATAGTATTAGCAGCAGGCAGAGGGGGGGCGGGTGCAGCGGTGGTGGGAGGTACGGAAATGAGCTGCAGGCTAGGCTCCACCGATCACACACTCAGCGATCACTGTGCTACAGCAAGCGTGGCGTGCAGCGGTGCTGGACATTAGGGAGTGCCTGTGCGCACCAGGCACCCCCTGTATGCACGCCTATGCCACACTACATCACTATGCTACAGCCCTCCCATATGCTGCACTTCATAATTACACTATACCCCCATACAACATACTACATCACCACACTACACTACTCACAATAAAATTAAAACATCCCAGTTCCTCATTCTTAATGAGCTCACGTGAGTTCTCTCCCCAACGGAGCTCCAGACCAAGCAACAATGAAGTCACCAGCAGCGTGTAGGGGGCAGGCCTGGTCCACTTGTCAGGAGAGAGCAGTCACAGGAGGGTAAGAAGGGGGCGGGGCCTAGTCCTACAGACGGGAGAGAGCACAGACAGGAGAGAGCAAGGTACAGGGGTAGAAGGGGACGGCTGATGTGAAGAAGGGGGCGAAATCTATTTTTACAGGCTTTCAAAATTCGACTTTAAAATTCGACATTTGACAAATTCGACTTTTCTGCAATGGTACAAATGCGGCAATTCGACAAAAGTATGTTCAATTGAAGTTTGTAAATTCGACAACAGTGCTTTTAAACAGTAAATTCATCATTTTCAATCCGCCACACTTTGCTGGCGGAATCTAATAAAAAAAAATTAAAAACATGTTTTGTTTGCTGTTTTTTTTTTTGGTAATAGCATATCTATTTATATTAGAAGGGATTAGGTACTTGGTTTGTCTTTTTTGGAGGCACAAGTATTATTTATATATTTTTTAATAAAATTGCGTGGGTCCCCCCTCCAAAGCATAACCAGCCTCGGGCTTTTCGAGCCGGTCCTGGTTCTAAAAATCCGGGGGAAAAACGGACAGGGTGCAAAAAATACGGGGGACAAAAAGAGTAGGGGTCCCCCGTATTTTTTACACCAGCATCGGGCTCCACTAGCTGGACAGATAATGCCACAGCCGGGGGTCACTTTTATACAGTGCCCTGCGGCCGTGGCATTAAATATCCAACTAGTCACCCCTGGCCGGGGTACCCTGGGGGAGTGGGGACCCCTTCAATCAAGGGGTCCCCCCCCCCCAGCCACCCAAGGGCCAGGGGTGAAGCCCGAGGCTGTCCCCCCCATCCAAGGGCTGCGGATGGGAGGCTGATAGCCTTGAGAAAATGTAAAGAATCTTTTTTTTTCTAGTAGTACTACAAGTCCCAGCAAGCCTCCCCCGCAAGCTGGTACTTGGAGAACCACAAGTACCAGCATGCAGGAGAAAAACGGGCCCGCTGGTACCTGTAGTTCTACTGGGAAAAAAATACCCAAATAAAAACAGGACACAGACACCGTGAAAGTATAACTTTATTTCACACCTGCCGACACACACATACTTACCTATGTTGACATGAAGCAGTCGGTCCTCTTCTCCAAGTAGAATCCACGGGTACCTGAAAATAAAAGATAATTATACTCACCTGATCCAGGTTCCAGATTAAATGCACGTACTTGGCAAAACAACAAACCGAACACACGGACCAGACGGACTGAAAGGGGTCCCATGTTTACACATGGGACCCCTTTCCACGAATGCAGACATCCGAATCTCGCGAGAATCCGACAGCGGGATGATGACGTTCGTGCGCGCTCGGGCTAGCCGAGCAAGGCGGGAAGGTTCGAACCTGCCTCGGACCCGTGTAAAATGGGTGAAGTTCGGGGGGTTCGGATTCCGACGAACCGAACCCACTCATCACTAGTATGTACGTGAGTGTCAGGTGCCGTGCGCGTACATACGTGTCAGTGCCGTGCGTGTATGTACGTGTGTGTCAGGTGTCGTGCGTGTACGTGTGTGTGTGTCAGGTGGCGCGTACCTACATGTGTGTATGTCAGGTGCTGTGCATGTGTGTACGTACAGGCGTGTGTCAGGTGCCGCGCGTGTACGTACGTGTGTGTGTGTGTGTGTGTCAGGAGCCGCGCGTGTACATGCGTGTGGGTGTCTGGAGCCGTGCGTATACGTACATACGTGTAGGTGTCAGGTGCCGTGCGTATACGTACATACGTGTGTGTGTCAGGAGCCGCGCATATCCGTACATGTGTGTGTGTCAGGAGCCACGCGTGTGTGTGTGTGTGTGTGTGTGTGTCAGGAGCCATGCGTGTGCATACATGTGTGTGTGTCAGGTGCCACACGGGTACCTACGTACGTACGTGTGTGTCAGGTGCCGCACGTGTATGTGTGTGTGTGTTAAATTCCGCGTGTGTACGTACGTATGTGTGTGCCTGGAGCCGCGCGTGTACATACATGTGTGTGTGTGTGTGTCAGGTGCTGTACGTGTATGTGTGTATCTCAGGTGCTGCACGTGTATATGTGTGTATCTCAGGTGCTGCATTTGTATGCGTCAGCTGCCACGTGGGTGTCAGGTGTTGAGCGTGTATGTGTTTGTGTCGCATCTGTATGTGTGTGACTGTCAGGTGCTGCGCGTGTATGTGTGTGTCAGGTGCTGCATGTATATATGTGTGTGTTAGGTGCTGTTCATGTATGTGGAAGTGGCAGGTGCTGCATGTGTATATATGTGTGAGTGGCAGATGCTGCGTGTGTATACGAGTGTGTGTGAGGTGCTGCGAGTGTATGTGTGTGTTAGGTGCTCTGAGTGTATATGATTGTGTGTCAGGTGCTGTGCGTGTGTGCGTTAAATGCCACATGTATGTATGTATGTGTGTCAGGTGCTGCGTGTGTGTGTGGGTGTGTCAGGTGCTGCATGTCTGTGTGTGTGGGTGTGTCAGGTGCTGCATGTGTGTGTGTGTCTGTCAGGTGCTGCATGTGTGTGTCAGGTGCTGCATGTCTGCGTGTGTGTCGATGCATGTCTGTGTGTCAGGTGCTGCGTGTGTGTGTGTGTGTCAGGTGCTGTGTGTGTGTGTGTGTGTGTGTGTCAGGTGCTGCGTATGTGTGTGTGTCAGGTGCTGCGTGTCTGTGTCAGGTGCTGCGTTTCTGCGTGTGTGTGTCAGGTGCTGCGTGTCTGCGTGTGTGGGTCAGGTGCTGCGTGTCTGCGTGTGTGTGTCAGGTGCTGCGTGTCTGCGTGTGTGTGTGTCAGGTGCTGCGTGTCTGTGTGTGTCAGGTGCTGCGTGACTGCGTGTGTGTGTCAGGTGCTGCGTGTCTGCGTGTGTGTGTCAGGTGCTGCGTGTGTGTCAGGCGCTGCATGTCTGTGTGTCAGGTGTTGCGTGTGTGTGTGTCAGGTGCTGTGTGTGTGTGTGTGTCAGGTGCTGCATGTCTGTGTCAGGTGCTGCGTGTCTGCGTGTGTGTGTCAGGAGCTGCGTGTGTGTGTCAGGTGCTGCGTGTCTGAGTGTGTGTCAGGTGCTGCGTGTGTGTGTCAGGTGCTGCGTGTGTGTGTGTCAGGCGCTGCATGTCTGTGTGTCAGGTGCTGCGTGTGTGTGTGTGTCAGGGGCTGTGTGTGTGTGTGTGTCAGGTGCTGCGTGTGTGTGTGTCAGGTGCTGCATGTGTGTGTGTGTGTGTGTGTGTCAGGTGTTGCGTGTGTGTCAGGTGCTGCATGTCTGTGTGTGTCAGGTGCTGCGTGTCTGCGTGTGTCAGGTGCTGCGTGTGTGTGTGTGTGTGTGTCAGGTGCTGCGTGTGTGTGTGTGTCAGGTGCTGTGTGTGTGTGTCAGGTGCTGTGTGTGTGTGTCAGGTGCTGCGTGTGTGTCAGGTGCTGCGTGTCTGTGTGTGTCAGGTGCTGCGTGTGTGTGTGTGTGTGTGTCAGGTGCTGCATGTCTGCGTGTTTGTGTGTCAGGTGCTGCGTGTGTGTGTCAGGTGCTGCGTGTCTGCGTGTGTGTCAGGTGCTGCGTGTGAGTATGTCAGGTGCTGCGTGTGAGTGCGTGTGTCAGGTGCGTGAGTGTGAGTGTCAGGTGCGTGTGAGTGTATGTGTCAGGTGCTGCGTGTGTGTCAGGTGCTGCGTGTGCGTGTGTGTCAGGTGCTGCGTGTGCGTGTGTGTCAGGTGCGTGAGTGTGTGGGTGTGTCAGGTGCGTGAGTGTGTGGGTGTGTCAGGTGCGTGAGTGTGTGGGTGTGTCAGGTGCGTGAGTGTGTGGGTGTGTCAGGTGCGTGAGTGTGTGTGTGTGTCAGGCGCTGCGTGTCTGTGTGTGTCAGGCGCTGCGTGTCTGTGTGTGTCAGGCGCTGCGTGTCTGTGTGTGTCAGGCGCTGCGTGTGAGTGTGTGCGTGTGTGTCAGGTCCGTGTGAGTGTCAAGTGCTGCGTCTGTGTGTGTGTCAGGTGCTGCGTGTGTGTCAGGCGCTGCATATGCGTGTGTCAGGCGCTGCAGGGAGGGCGGGGGGGATGGACACACAGCGAAGGGGGGGACGGACACACTGCAGGGAGGGCGGGGGGGGGACACACAGCAGGGAAGGCGAGGGGGGGGGGACACAGCAGGGAGGGTGAGGGGGGGGAGGGGAGACGGACACACAGCAGGGAGGGGAGAGGGTGGCCGGACACAGCGGGAGGAGGGGGGTGGCCGAACACACAGCACGGGAGGGGAGGGTGGCTGGACACACAGCAGGGAGGGCGGGGGATGGACGGACACAGCGGGAGGAGACGGACGGACACAGCGGGAGGAGGGGAGGGTGGCCGGACACACAGCAGGGAGGGCGAGGGGGTTTACACAGCAGGGAGGGCGGCGGGGGGGACACACAGCAGGGAGGGCGGGGGGGTATGGAAGGACACACAGCAGGGCGAGGGGACGGACAGACACATAGCAGGGAGGGCAGGGGGGAGCGGACGGACACACACACAGCAGGGAGGGGGGGACGAACGGACACACTGCAGGGAGGGTGGGGGGGGGGGCACACAGCAGGGAGGGCGAGAGGGGGGACGGACACACAGCAGGGAGGGCGAGGGGGGGGGAGACGGACACACAGCAGGGAGGGCGAGGGGGGAGAGTGACACACAGCAGGGAGGGAGGGTGGGGGGGGGGACTGGTGACCACAGAGACCGTGATAAATACCGCATACTGCAGGGAGGGAGGGCCGGACACAGCGGGAGGAGGAGGAGTGGCCGGACACAGCTGCCCGAGACGCCTCCTACTGCCAGCCGCACCACAGACGCGGGGAGGAGACGCAGGCAGCCACCAGGGAAGGTCCAGCGGGCGGCCGGGCACACAGCGGGAGGGCGGGGGGAGAACGGAAACACAGCAGGGAGGGCGTGGACACACAGCAGGGAGGGCGGGGGGGGGACGGACACACAGCAGGGAGGGCGGGAGGGGGGACGGACACACAGCAGGGAGGGCGGGGGGGAGAACGGACACACAGCAGGGAGGAGGAGGGGGGGTGGCCGGACACAGCGGGAGGAGGGGGGGTGGCCGGACACAGCGGGAGGAGGGGGAGTGGCCGGACACAGCTGCCCGAGATGCCTCCTACTGCCAGCCGCACCACAGACGCGGGGAGGAGACGCAGGCAGCCACCAGGGAAGTCCGGCGGGCTGCCGGGCACACAGCGGGAGGGAGTGCGCGGCCGGGAGGGGAGGGTGGCCGGACACGCGGGGGAGAAGTGGAAGCTGGGTACACAGCGGTGGGCTGCCTGACAGAACTCACCCAGTGCTACGCAGCTCCGGCGATCTCCTCCCGCTTCATGGACCTCAATGAACTCACACGCCGGGAACCGCTCGCTGTCCTCCTGCAGCTCCACGTGACTCCTTCCCTCTCTGTCTCCTCGTGCCCAACTGCCAGAGCTACTCTCTGTACACCCCCTGCTGGCGGTCACTGCGCAGGCGCAACAAATTGAAATGCCCTATCTCTAAAATGGGGCATATTTCTCTTAATTTAAAAAACCCTATAACTTTCTGAAAAACCACAACCCCAAAAGGCACTACACTGGGGCATACTCTATCTAGTAAAATAAACCCCAAGTCTTAATTCGTCCTCTATCCTGAGTTATGCCTTCCCAAAAAAATCCTCATTCACTGTATGGGAAAACGTTGTCAAAAAGCCACAGAGGGATTGGCAGAAAAAAACTGACAGTTGGAACTTTAGCTTACTCCCAATTCCTCATTTTTATTATTTTGCCCTGAAATTTGGCATGCAGCAGCGGGTGACGATTCTACGCGTCCATGCCAAATTTCAGCTCAGTACGTCCAATCAGTTTTGAGGTGTAGCCCCTCAAACACCATGCCCCCATCTCAGAAGTTCCCTATGGGAGAATTCCGTTTGTTCGATTCAGCCTTAATATAAGGGCACGACCGTGCCCTTATAATATATATATATATACAGACACACACACACACAAGTTTTTGCTCCGGCACTCGGCTCAGCCCCTGCTATGGGGCTGTCTTGCTCAGGTGTCCTCCTCAAGGGAAAAACCCATTGCATAACACCAAACAAAAATGATGAGGCGGCACTCAGAGTCTTGTGAAGTAACAACAAACTGTAATGGTGCAGATTCTGCACCATTACAGTTTGTTGTTACTTCACAAGACTCTGAGTGCCGCCTCATCATTTTTGTTTGGTATATATATGTATGTGTGTGTGTGTGTGTGTGTGTGTGTGTGTGTGTGTGTGTGTATATGTATATATATATATATATATATATATATATAAAAGACATAATGGCAGGCGGCACTCAAAGGGTCTGGGCAACCTCAATAAAGACACTGCGGACCCAGTGTATGGTCTGACGTTTCGGAATTTGAATTCCTTTTTCAAAGAACCGAATAAAATGCATTACACTTACCTAAATAGCCCCTACCACCAGTGAAGAGACACCCACCGCTACGGCGTTGTCCGCTGGGAGCCACGTACTGACGTCATCAGCACTGCGCCCGATCTCAGTCAGCACGTCTGACTCTCCCCCGGTTGCCATGGCAGCAAAGGACAACACCTAAAAAGAAAGGAGAAATAATAAGCAGAGGGATAGCACAGAGAGAAAGTACTCTATAATAAATAACATATAATCAGAGCACATTCAAAGGTACACAGCAAGTGGAAAGATATAGAGAAATTTAGAGACATTATCATTAATTGTAAACACTGGGAAAACCTTTTGGAGGAGCATTAAAGAAAACATTGCAGAGACAAATATTCATTAAGACCAAAGGGGTTTATGGTGTTTAGATTAAAAATCCATTTGGACTCCATCCTCAACAGTGATCGATCCCGATTGCCACCTCGAATCGATTTGGGGGCTTGATCTGTCATCTTATAGCGAAGTGTAGCAAGGGGGTGTCTCTGGTCCCTAAAGTGCCTGGCTACTGGCTGCTCACAGGGTTTGCCTTCCAGAGCTTTCCTGATGGCACATCGGTGAGCTGCCATCCTCTCTTTAAATTGACAGGTGGTTTTGCCCACATATATCAAACCGCATGGACAGCGGATGATGTAGATAACGTATTTACTGCTGCAGGTCAGTGCTTGACGAATCTTAATCTTCTTTCCTGAGTGTGGATGTAAAAATGTGTCCCCTGGTTCCAGATACCCACATGTTACACACCCAACACATCTGTAATTACCAGGCTTTCTGGAAAGGAAATGTTGTCCTGGTGCTTTCCTAAATGGAGTAATGTCTGTTCGCACCACCATCTCACGAATGTTCTTACCATGTTTATGGCATGGCATCAGACGATGATTCCGCAGTGTGGGAATGCCTGGATCCTCAGCGACAATTGGCCAGTATCGTTTGGCCTGTTGCACAATTACCTTGCTTGCTGTTGAATATGTATTGATAAAGGGGATGGATTGTATGACGGCACTTTTTTTAGTTGATTTAAACGTATCAGCTCTTGGAATGGCCATAACCTTTTTCTTGGTTTCCATCAGGGATCGTAGATCATAGCCCCTATGGACAAAGCGCTTAATCATTTCATCCATGTGCAATTCTGCAACTTTCTGATCACTGCAGATCCTGTGCACTCTGAGCAATTGTGAATAGGGGAGACTCCTTTTCATGGCCCCCGGATGATGACTGTTAGCTGAGAGCACGGTATTGCGATCTGTCTTCTTTCTAAAGATAGAGGTTTGCAGACCCTGCTCCGAAATTTGGATATGGATGTCCAAATAGTTGATTTCATTAC
The DNA here is from genome assembly GCF_028390025.1 of Pseudophryne corroboree. Classification (NCBI taxonomy): domain Eukaryota; kingdom Metazoa; phylum Chordata; class Amphibia; order Anura; family Myobatrachidae; genus Pseudophryne; species Pseudophryne corroboree. The sequence continues at coordinate 211,301,798 of NC_086454.1, forward strand.
TACTGACCACGTATGTGAATTTGATGTCTTCATCAGTATTATTAGCATACTCCAGTGCCTTCTGTAGGACATCCTCAGGACCAGACCATAGAAGCAGGATATCGTCTATGTACCGGAGGAATAACATCACATTATCCGATATCCAGGGTTGTGACATACATATTCAACAGCAAGCAAGGTAATTGTGCAACAGGCAAAACGATACTGGCCAATTGTCGCTGAGGATCCAGGCATTCCCACACTGCGGAATCATCGTCTGATGCCATGCCATAAACGTGGTAAGAACATTCGTGACATGGTGGTGCGAACGGACATTACTCCATTTAGGAAAACACCAGGAAAACATTTCCTTTCCAGAAAGCCTGGTAATTACAGATGTGTTGGGTGTGTAACATGTGGGTATCTGGAACCAGGGGACACATTTTTACTAGAGATGTGCACCGAAAATGTTTCGGGTTTTGTGTTTTGGTTTTGGGTTCGGTTCCGCGGCCGTGTTTTGGGTTCGAACGCGTTTTGGCAAAACCTCACAGAATTTTTTTTGTCGGATTCGGGTGTGTTTTGGATTCGGGTGTTTTTTTCAAAAAACCCTAAAAAACAGCTTAAATCATAGAATTTGGGGGTCATTTTGATCCCAAAGTATTATTAACCTCAATAACCATAATTTCCACTCATTTTCAGTCTATTCTGAACACCTCACACCTCACAATATTATTTTTAGTCCTAAAATTTGCACCGAGGTCGCTGGATGACTAAGCTCAGCGACCCAAGTGGTCGACACAAACACCTGGCCCATCTAGGAGGGGCACTGCAGTGTCACGCAGGATGGCCCTTCCAAAAAACACTCCCCAAACAGCACATGACGCAAAGAAAAAAATAGGCGCAATGAGGTAGCTGTGTGACTAAGCTCAGCGACCCAAGTGGCCGACACAAACACCTGGCCCATCTAGGAGTGGCACTGCAGTGTCACGCAGGATGGCCCTTCCAAAAAACGCTCCCCAAACAGCACATGATGCAAAGAAAAAAAGAGGCGCAATGAGGTAGCTGTGTGACTAAGCTCAGCGACCCAAGTGGCCGACACAAATACCAGGCCCATCTAGGAGTGGCACTGCAGTGTCACGCAGGATGGCCCTTCCAAAAAACACTCCCCAAACAGCACATGACGCAAAGAACAAAAGAGGCGCAATGAGGTAGCTGTGTGACTAAGCTCAGCGACCCAAGTGGCCGACACAAACATCTGGCCCATCTAGGAGTGGCACTGCAGTGTCACGCAGGATGGCCCTTCCAAAAAACACTCCCCAAACAGCACATGACGCAAAGAAAAAAAGAGGCGCAATAAGGTAGCTGTGTGACTAAGCTCAGCGACCCAAGTGGCCGACACAAACACCTGGCCCATCTAGGAGTGGCACTGCAGTGTCAAACAGGATGGCCCTTCCAAAAAATACTCCCCAAACAGCACATGACGCAAAGAAAAATTAAAGAAAAAAGAGGTGCAAGATGGAATTGTCCTTGGGCCCTCCCACCCACCCTTATTTTGTATAAACAGGACATGCACACTTTAACCAACCCATCATTTCAGTGACAGGGTCTGCCACACGACTGTGACTGAAATGACGGGTTGGTTTGGACCCCACCAAAAAAGAAGCAATTAATCTCTCCTTGCACAAACTGGCTCTACAGAGGCAAGATGTCCACCTCATCATCATCCTCCGATTCATCACCGTGTACATCACCCTCCTCACAGATTATCAATTCGTCCCCACTGGAATCCACCATCTCAGCTACCTGTGTACTTTCTGGAGGCAATTGCTGCTGGTCAATGTCTCCACGGAGGAATTGATTATAATTCATTTTAATGAACATCATCTTCTCCACATTTTCTGGAAGTAACCTCGTACGCCGATTGCTGACAAGGTGAGCGGCAGCACTAAACACTCTTTCGGAGTACACACTTGTGGGAGGGCAACTTAGGTAGAATAAAGCCAGTTTGTGCAAGGGCCTCCAAATTGCTTCTTTTTCCAGCCAGTATTCGTACGGACTGTCTGACGTGCCTACTTGGATGCGGTCACTCATATAATCCTCCACCATTCTTTCAATGGTGAGAGAATCATATGCAGTGACAGTAGACGACATGTCCGTAATCGTTGGCAGGTCCTTCAGTCCGGACCAGATGTCAGCACTCGCCCCATACTGCCCTGCATCACCGCAAGTGGGTGGGCTCGGAATTCTGAGCCATTTCCTCGCACCCCCAATTGCGGGAGAATGTGAAGGAGGAGCTGTTGACCGATCAAGTTCCACTTGACTTCATAATTTTCTCACCAGCAGGTCTTTGAACCCCTGCAGACTTGTGTCTGCCGGAAAGAGAGATACAACGTAGGTTTTAAATCTAGGATCGAGCACGGTGGCCAAAATGTAGTGCTCTGATTTCAACAGATTGACCACCCGTGAATCCTGGTTAAGCGAATGAAGGGCTCCATCCACAAGTCCCACATGCCTAGCGGAATCGCTCTGTCTTAGCTCCTCCTTCAATGTCTCCAGCTTCTTCTGCAAAAGCCTGATGAGGGGAATGACCTGACTCAGGCTGGCAGTGTCTGAACTGACTTCACGTGTGGCAAGTTCAAAAGGTTGCAGAACCTTGCACAACGTTGAAATCATTCTCCACTGCGCTTGAGACAGGTGCATTCCACCTCCTTTGCCTATATCGTGGTCAGATGTATAGGCTTGAATGGCCTTTTGCTGCTCCTCCATCCTCTGAAGCATATAGAGGGTTGAATTCCACCTCGTTACCACTTCTTACTTCAGATGATGGCAGGGCAGGTTCAGGCGTTTTTGGGGTTGCTCCAGTCTTCTGTACGTGGTGCCTGTACGCCGAAAGTGTCCCGCAATTCTTCTGGCCACCGACAGCATCTCTTGCACGCCCCTGTCGTTTTTTAAATAATTCTGCACCACCAAATTCAAGGTATGTGCAAAACATGGGACGTGCTGGAATTTGCCCAGATGTAATGCACGCACAATATTGCTGGCGTTGTCCGATGCCACAAATCCACAGGAGAGTCCAATTGGGGTAAGCCATTCTGCGATGATCTTCCTCAGTTGCCGTAAGAGGTTTTCAGCTTTGTGCATATTCTGGAAAGCGGTGATACAAAGCGTAGCCTGCCTAGGAAAGAGTTGGCATTTGCGAGATGCTGCTACTGGTGCCGCCGGTGCTGTTCTTGCGGCGGGAGTCAATACATCTACCCAGTGGGCTGTCACAGTCATATAGTCCTGAGTCTGCCCTGCTCCACTTGTCCACATGTCCGTGGTTAAGTGGACATTGGGTACAACTGCATTTTTTAGGACACTGGTGAGTCTTTTTCTGAGGTCTGTGTACATTTTCGGTATCGCCTGCCTAGAGAAATGGAACCTAGATGGTATTTGGTAACGGGGACACAGTACCTCAATCAAGTCTATAGTTGGCTCTGAAGTAATGATGGATACCGGAACCACGTTTCTCACCGCCCAGGATGCAAGGCCTCAGTTATCCGCTTTGCAGCAGGATGACTGCTGTGATATTTCATCTTCCTCGCAAAGGACTGTTGGACAGTCAATTGCTTGGTGGAAGTAGTAAAAGTGGTCTTACGACTTCCCCTCTGGGATGACCATCGACTCCCAGCAGCAACAACAGCAGCGCCAGCAGCAGTAGGCGTTACACTCAAGGATGCATCGGAGGAATCCCAGGCAGGAGAGGACTCGTCAGAATTGCCAGTGACATGGCCTTCAGGACTATTGGCATTCCTGGGGAAGGAGGAAATTGACACTGAGGGAGTTGGTGGGGTGGTTTGCGTGAGCTTGGTTACAAGAGGAAGGGATTTACTAGTCAGTGGACTGCTTCCGCTGTCGCCCAAACTTTTTGAACTTGTGACTGACTTATGATGAATGCGCTGCAGGTGACGTATAAGGGAGGATGTTCCGAGGTGGTTAACGTCCTTACCCCTACTTATTACAGCTTGACAAAGGCAACACACGGCTTGACACCTGTTGTCCGCATTTCTGTTGAAATACTTCCACACCGAAGAGCTGATTTTTTTGGTATTTTCACCAGGCATGTCAATGGTCATATTCCTCCCACGGACAACAGGTGTCTCCCCGGGTGCCTGACTTAAACAAACCACCTCACCATCAGAATCCTCCTTGTCAATTTCCTTCCCAGCGCCAGCAACACCCATATCCTCCTCACCCTGGTGTACTTCAACACTGACATCTTCAATCTGACTATCAGGAACTGGACTGCGGGTGCTCCTTCCAGCACTTGCAGGGGGCGTGCAAATGGTGGAAGGCGCATGCTCTTCACGTCCAGTGTTGGGAAGGTCAGGTATCGCAAACGACACAATTGGACTCTCCTTGTGGATTTGTGATTTCGAAGAACACACAGTTCTTTGCTGTGCTTTTTTTGCCAGCTTAAGTCTTTTCATTTTTCTAGCTAGAGGCTGAGTGCCTCCATCCTCATGTGAAGCTGAACCACTAGCCATGAACATAGGCCAGGGCCTCAGCCGTTCCTTGCCTCTCCGTGTGGTAAATGGCATATTGGCAAGTTTACGCTTCTCCTCCGACGATTTTAATTTAGATTTTTGAGTCCTTTTTTTTACTGATCTTTTGTGTTTTGGATTTTACATGCTCTGTACTATGACATTGGGCATCGGCCTTGGCAGACGACGTTGATGGAATTTCATCGTCTCGGCCATGACTAGTGGCAGCAGCTTCAGCACGAGGTGGAAGTGGAACTTGATCTTTCCCTATTTTTGGAACCTCAACATTTTTGTTCTCCATATTTTAAAAGGCACAACTAAAAGGCACCTCAGGTAAACAATGGAGATGGATGGATACTAGTATACTTATGGATGACGAGTGACTGACGACACAGAGGTAGCTACAGCCGTGGACTACCGTACTGCGTCTACTAGTATAGAGATGATAATTAATGATATAAAAAAAAAATATATATAACTACTGTATGTATATATAATATAATGACGGACCTGGTGGACACTGTCAGCAGACTGCTAAACTACTAGTATGAAGAAGATAGAAAAAAAAAACCCACCACAAGTAGGTATACAATTATGGACGAGTGACGAGTGACGACACAGAGGTAGCTACAGCCGTGGTCTACCGTACTGCGTCTGCTAGTATAGATAATATAATAAATATATTACTACTGTAGGTATATAATATAATGACGGACCTGGTGGACACTGTCAGCAGACTGCTAAACTACTAGTATGAAGAAGATAGAAAAAAAAACCCACCACAGGTAGGTATACAATTATGGACGAGTGACGACACAGAGGTAGCTACAGCCGTGGACTACCGTACTGCGTCTGCTAGTATAGATAATATAATAAATATATTACTACTGTAGGTATATAATATAATGACGGACCTGGTGGACACTGTCAGCAGACTGCTAAACTACTAGTATGAAGAAGATAGAAAAAAAAACCTCACCACAGGTAGGTATACAATTATGGACGAGCACTGACGACACAGAGGTAGCTACAGCCGTGGACTACCATACTGTTTCTGCTAGTATAGAGATGATAATGATATAAAAAATATATATATATATATATCACTACTGTAGGTATATATAATATAATAACGGACCTGCTGGACACTGTCAGCAGACTGCTAAACTAACTAGTACTAGACTAGTATGAATGAAGATAGAAAAAAGAAAACACCACACAGGTAGAGGTATATTATTTACAATATTGGCCGAGCACTAGTAGTCACGACACAGAGGTAGCACTAGCTACAGACGTGGACTACCGTACTGGGTCTGCTAATATAGAGATGATAAAGATGATAGAGATGAAAAAAATATATATAACACTACTGTAGGTAAATATTTATATAATATAATGAATGACGGACCTGCTGGACACTGTCAGCAGAATGCGTTTATAGAATATAAAAAAAAAAAAATCCACAGGAGTGTTTAACTTTTTCAGGCAGACAATATACTGGTGGTCACACTGGCAGCAAAAGTGTGCACTGTACTCCTGCTATAACTGCTCCCCAGTCTCCCCCACAATTAAGCTGTGTGAGCAGTGAGCACTCAGCACAGTCAGATATACATAGATAGATAGATAGATAGATAGATAGATAGATAGATAGATATATCATGCAGCACACTGAGGCTGAGCACAGTCAGATATGGTATGGAGCGTTTTTTTCAGGCAGAGAACGGATAAAAAAAAACTAGCAAAACTCTGCACTGACTGTAGGAGTCCTAACAGCTGCTCCCCAATCCTCCCCACAATAAGCTAAGCAGTAGCAAATAGCAATCAGATCAACTAACCAACTAAACGGAGAGGACGCCAGCCACGTCCTCTCCCTATCAATCTCAATGCACGTGTGAAAATGGCGGCGACGCGCGGCACCTTATATAAAATCCGAGTCTCGCGAGATTCCGAGAGCGGAATGATGACGTTCGGGCGCGCTCGGATTAACCAAGCAAGGCGGGAGGATCCGAGTCTGCTCGGACCCGTGCAAAAAAGGCTGAAGTTCGGGGGGGTTCGGATTCCGAGGAACCGAACCCGCTCATCTCTAATTTTTACATCCACACTCAGGAAAGAAGATTAAGATTCGTCAAGCACTGACCTGCAGCAGTAAATACGTTATCTACATCATCCGCTGTCCATGCGGTTTGATATATGTGGGCAAAACCACCTGTCAATTTAAAGAGAGGATGGCAGCTCACCGATGTGCCATCAGAAATGCTCTGGAAGGCAAACCCTGTGAGCAGCCAGTAGCCAGGCACTAAAGTGACCAGAGACACCCCCTTGCTACACTTCGCTATAAGATGATAGATCAAGCCCCCAAATCGATTCGAGGTGGCAATCGGGATCGATCACTGTTGAGGATGGAGTCCAAATGGATTTTTAATCTAAACACCATACACCCCTTTGGTCTTAATGAATATTTGTCTCTGCAATGTTTTCTTTAATGCTCCTCCAAAAGGTTTTCCCAGTGTTTACAATTAATGATAATGTCTCTAAATTTCTCTATATCTTTCCACTTGCTGTGTACCTTTGAATGTGCTCTGATTATATGTTATTTATTATAGAGTACTTTCTCTCTGTGCTTTCCCTCTGCTTATTATTTCTCCTTTCTTTTTAGGTGTTGTCCTTTGCTGCCATGGCAACCAGGGGAGAGTCAGACGTGCTGACTGAGATCGGGCGCAGTGCTGATGACTTCAGTGAGCGGCTCCCGGCGGACAACGCCGTAGCGGTGGGTGTCTCTTCACTGGTTGTGGGGGCTATTTAGGTAAGTGTAATGCATTTTGTATTCGGTTCTTTGAAAAAGGAATTAAAATTCCGAAACGTCAGACCATACACTGGGTCTGCAGTGTCTTTATTGAGGTTGCCCAGACCCTTTGAGTGCTGCCTGCCATTATGTCTTTTCTGCATTAACCCATTGGGCACCGGGGCACGTTGTTGTTTATGGAGTGAGTGCCGGTCTATAGACTTTCATATATATATATATATATATATATATATATATATATATATATATATATAAAGAAGAAGGAGGGATCAGTGTGCTAGTCCCGTCAGAATGCTTATATGGTAAGTTCAATGTTTTAGCACATACAGTTCTTGATCCTGTTTCGGCACTCAGAATACACAGGATAAGTAATACCCTTTTCACACCGCAGAAATAACTTGGGTCGACACGGGTTGGCATGCGGTGTGAAAGAGGCATTGCCGAAATTGCGGGTCACCTGACCCGGCAATTCAACCCGGCTATAAAGCAGTGTTTTACCCCGGTTGAATACCGGGTCAGTGGCTGCGTAAACGGGCTCCCGGGTCGATGCGACCCGGACCCGTTTACTAGATAGGGAGAGCCACCGGCTCCGCCCCCCCCCCCCCCGCTGCTATGGCAACCCGCCCGGCTTATTGCTGGGTCGGGGAAGCCAGCAGCAGCTGCCAATGCCGAATCCCACCCGGGAAGGACCCGCTTCCAATTCCCGGGTGAGATCCGGCATTGGCAGTGTAAAAGGGGTATTATAGAGTCACCACAGAGGCTCAATAGCCTAATATTCACACCTTTCACGTACTACAGGCGGCAGCTTAGTTCCTCAAAATGTGCCACTCAGTACAAATGGCTCAAAGTAAATCTGGAAAAACAACAGGAAGAACAAGCGCCTTTATTAATCAATAAATGTTCTATATACTTTTCACAAACGGTGAGAGGCATTTATGTACTAACTGAGCTTCCAGCACCTGGATAAATGGTCAATAGTGATATGCACAATTGAGTTGTACTTTTGGTACGCATGCCATTCTTGTATTAATCTATTACTGCTGACAGATAAATTACTACGCTATGCAGTGAATGTGGGTGTCCCCCTGCTTCTTTTAGATCTATAGATACCAGGGCTAAAGAAGGGGAGACTGATATACCTTGTATCAAGCTATAATCCGGTACGCAATTATATTCTTGCGTGTGACATATTGTGCGAGAAATACTACACCGTATGTATGTATGTATGTATGTATGTATATATATATATATATATATATATACACACACACACACACACACACACACACACACACTGCTCAAAAAAATAAAGGGAACACTTAAACAACACACTGTAACTCCAAGTCAATCACACTTCTGTGAAATCAAACTGTCCACTTAGGAAGCAAAACTGACTGACAATCAATTTAACATGCTGTTGTGCAAATGGAATAGACAACAGGTGGAAATTATAGGCAATTAGCAAGACACCCTCAATAAAGGAGTTGTTCTGCAGGTAGTGACCACAGACCACTTCTCAGCTCCTATGCTTTCTGGCTGATGTTTTGGTCACTTTTGAAAGCTGGCGGATCTTTCACTGTAGTGGTAGTATAAGACAGAGTCTACAACCCACACAAGTGGCTCAGGTAGTGCAGGTCATCCAGGATGGCACATCGATGCGAGCTGTGGCAAGAAGGTTTGCTGTGTCTGTCAGCGTAATGTCCAGAGAATGGAGGCGCTACCAGGAGACAGGCCAGTACATCAGAAGACGTGGAGGAGGCCGTAGGAGGGCAACAACCCAGCAGCAGGACCGCTACCTCCGCCTTTGTGCAAGGAGGAAAAGGAGGAGCACTGCCAGAGCCCTGCAAAATGACCTCCAGCAAGCCACAAATGTGCATGTGTCTATTCAAACGATCAGAAACAGACTCCATGAGGGTGGTATGAGGGTCCGATGTCCACAGGTGGGGGTTGTGCTTACAGCCTAACACCGTGCATGACATTTGGCATTTGCCAGAGAACACCAAGATTGGCAAATTCGCCACTAGCACCCTGTGCTCTTCACAGATGAAAGCAGGTTCTCACTGAGCACATGTGACAGATGTGACAGAGTCTGGAGACGCCAAGGAGAACGTTCTGCTGCCTGCAACATCCTCGAGCATGACCGGTTTGCCAGTGGGTCAGTAATGGTGTGGGGTGGCATTTCTTTGGGGGGCTGCACTTGCATCCATGTGCTCGCCAGAGGTAGCCTGACTGCCATTAGGTACCGAGATGAGATCCTCAGACCCCTTGTGAGACCATATGCTGGTGCGGATGGCCCTGGGTTCCTCCTAATGCGTGACAATGCTAGACCTCATGTGGCTGGAGTGTGTCAGCAGTTCCTGCAAGACGAACGCATTGATGCTATGGACTGGCCCGCCCATTCCCCAGACCTGAATGAAATTGAGCACATCTGGGACATCAAGTCTCGCTCCATCCACCAACGCCACATTGAACCACAGAATGTCCAAGAGTTGGCAGATGCTTTAGTCCAGGACTGGGAAGAGATCCCTCAGGAGACCATCTGCCACCTCATCAGGAGCATGCCCAGGCATTGTATGGAGGTTATACAGGCACTTGGAGGCCACACACACTACTGAGCCTCATTTTGACTTGTTTTAAGGACATTACATCAAAGTTGGATCAGCCTGTAGTGTGTTTTTCCACTTTAATTTTGAGTGTGACTCCAAATCCAGACCTCCATGTGTTAATAAATTTGATTTCCATTGACAATTTTTGTGTGATTTTGTTGTTAGCACATTCAACTATGTAAAGAACAAAGTATTTAATAGGAATATTTCATTCATTCAGATCTAGGATGTGTTGTTTAAGTGTTCCCTTTATGAGCAGTGTATATATATATATATATATATATATAAAAAACAAGGATTAATACTGTGCAACATGTGATGTATTTCAGATATGTTTGTGTGTACAGATGGCAATACAATGGGACACTCCCCTGTGTTACTGATGGGGCGTCATCTGGGTCCCTCAATATAAACAGGGGTGGTAATTCCCTGAAAAAAGTGCAATGGAATGGGGGGATGAGGGATATATAGCGACCAACGGTGTCAATTAAGTAAAATTGTCAATGATAAATATAAGAAAACTATTTATTTGCCGTAAGAATAAAATTAAAATGACATATATATAAAATGGGACAACAATACAATCACAGCTGAACTAAAACACTTAAAATGAACATATAAAACTACAATAAGATCAAATAAGCAGATTTTCCTTATCTGTGGTATGAGGTAAGTACAGGTCATTCAACGCGTTTCGTCACTTGGACTTCATCACAGGGCCCTGTGATGAAGTCCAAGTGACGAAACTCGTTGGAAGATCAAATAAGCAGATTTTCCTTATCTGTGTTATGAGGTAAGTACCTCATACCACAGATAAGGAAAATCTGCTTATTTGATCTTATTGTAGTTTTATATGTTAATTTTAAGTGTTTTAGTTCAGCTGTGAATGTATTGTTGTCCCATTTTATGTATATGTCATTTTAATTCTATTCTCACAGCAATAAATAGTTTTATTATATTTATCATTGGCAATTTTACTTAATTGACACCGTTGGTCACTATATATCCCTCATCTCCCTATTCCATATATATATATATATTACTGTGTATGTGTGCGTGTGTGTGTGTATATATATATATATATATATTTTACTGTATATATATGTGTGTATGTGTGTAGTGTTCACTCTAGGAGTGAAAAGGGGCAGGGCGCCGGACTCCGGGGGCACTTCGCCGCGCGCGCGTCCAAAATGGGGGCGTGGCCACACAAATTAGGGGGCATGGCCACGCCTCCGTCATTTTAAGGGGCGGTGCGGCCCACAGACGTTACTATAGAGAGCGTCTGTGGCCGGCGACGTCACTGTTGGGGGCGTGCCCAGCACCTCCGTCGGTGCTGGGCTTCCCCCAGCCCTCTCCCAATGCGTGAATGGATGCCGCGCGCATGCGCACGGCATCTATTCACGCCGGGAGGGCAGGGAGCGGGCGGCTGTTCTAGCAGGGCGCCGCAAAAGGGGCAGGGCGGGTTTTGCCTGGTAAAAAACGGGCAGGGCGCGGCGCCCTGCTAAAACAGCCTAGAGTGAACACTGTGTGTGTGTGTGTGTGTGTGTGTGTGTGTGTGTGTGTGTGTGTGTGTGTATATATATATATAAAACAAAGGAATTGGGGGTAGCAACCACCGGTGTCTAAATAATTAACAATATACTTTAAAATAATTAAAACATTTATTACAAGTTTACAACACTTTTTCTAAAAATGGGATAAAAAGTAAATACACATAAATAAAGGTGGTTTTAAAATGCAAGATGATAAAGAAAGTTCTTAACTGAATCAGAGGTCAGCCATGATGCCCACTGCTTTTCGTCATGCAGACTTCATCAAGGGGTATTAATATATATATATATATATATATATATATCCATCCATCGGCGGCACTCCGACCGAACAAATGAAGCTCAGAAAGACTGCATGACTGGCACAGTCTTTCTGGGATTCATTTGTTTGTTCGGAGTGCCGCCGTTGTACGGATATGTGAGACATGCCATATGCAGTGATTTTTTGGAGGGCACTCGGCCAAGTACAATCATCTTCTCATGAAGGCCCGGATTTTGGCTTGTGTATTTATATATATATATATATATATATAAATAAAGAACGTGTAACCGGCACTCTCACTTCCAATTCTCATGCCGCGGTGCTCATTGGTATAAATGCATCCATCCTCCGAGATATGGCACTCTGCTGTCTATTATGGAAATAAATTACATCTCCAGCCAAGCTTGTAGCAACATTTCGGCTTTAATTGCCTTTGTCAAGCAGCATAATCATGATTATCAGTGATGATCATGCTGCTTGACAAAGACAATTAAAGCCGAAACGTTGCTACAAGCTTGGCTGGAGCTGTAATTTATTTCCATAAGAGACTGTAGAGTGCCATATCTCGGAGGAGATATATATATATATATATATATATATATATTACTGAGACGAACCGTATAATCTTTACCACCACATATGATGTCTCGTCTAATAGATCACAACAGGTAGTACGCCACAATTGTCCAATCATTGCTACGGACCCAGTTTTTATAGCACTGAGTCATGATCTGCCATTGTGTGCTTACAGACTGGGTAAAAATCTGCGCCAATTCCTGATGAGACTGACTCTACAACCACGGACATCAGTGGATACCTGGTTGCCCATAATAAAAACGGGATGTTTCAGGTGCCCAGATTGTACCACATGTAGATCGATGATCGATGGTGAAAGCTTTGTCCATCCCCATAGTGGGGCAAAGATTAAAATTCGACATACAGTAGGTTGCATTGTAAATTGGACTATGTGATCTACATTATAATCTGCCCCTGTGGTTATTATTGTGTTGGTATGACAACGCGTAGCTTTAAAGACCGAATGGATAATCACAGGACATCCATACGGGCAGAGTTGGCCACGAAGGTTTCGGACAAACCTGTTGCAAAGCATTTCGCTAGCACTGGACATGTTGTATCCAGTCTAAAATGTATGCTGATCGATTACATTCCAAAACTGTCAAGAGGTGGAAATCGTGAAAAATTGTTGAGGCGACGTGAGGTGCAGTGGATCTACGAACTGGATTCCACGTGTACTCAACGAAGCAAATCATTATAATAATTTTTCGTGGTAGAGCCATCGGGGGCATACAGTTTTTACTAATACTCTTGAATTTTTAGAATTTTTTGTAGTTCATTTTTTTTAATTGCATGTTGTCTTGTTCGGATGTGTATTGTAGTGGTGGTTTTTTGGTGTTATGTGCTGGTCTCCTGTTCCTTGTGTTATATCCAGCATAGATTACTAAAAGGACATTGAGAATACTAAAATAACAGTGAGAGTGCTATTAGGTAATGGCCCTATATGACGCTAGGTTGTCATGATTGCCACCCTGAGATAGGAAGTTTCGGTTACTATGGTAACAGTTATATATGCTCCTCAAGCGTTAGTGCATACACCGGATTTAGAGCGTTCTTAGTCCGAATAGTGAGTTTTGATTGTTTATGGCTGATGGTACATATCTAAGTATGTGTTTTTACTGCTTACTGACGTTTTCTTATATTATATCTAGGTCATGTTTATCTTCAGTGGGAGGCTTGCGTTCCGGGTAGCCGTGGAGCGCATAGCACTTCCGCCCAGCGGCTGACTGACAGGCTCTCTTAGTTGGTGACGTAATTTCTGCCTCCGACGAGTGGCGTGCATTCCATGTAGTGGTGGAACGCATAGCGCTTCCACTCAGCGGTTTCTTTATGTATTTATTATGCTTTTGAAGTGCTGTCTTCTTGCGTGGTGGCAAGATGCTACAAGGGGTTTTCATGATATGTTTGGTTGACATCTTCCTAGTGTTGTAAGATGTTGTTATGTTGATAATAGGATTTTGATAACTAACCAGTAAATCCTTTTCTCCTAGTCCATAGAGGATGCTGGGGACGACATCAAGACCATGGGGTATAGACGGGATCCGCAGGAGACATGGGCACTCTAAAGACTTTTCATTGGGTGTGAACTGGCTCCTCTCTCTATGCCCCTCCTCCAGACCTCAGTTGTAGGAACTGTGCCCAGGGAGACACTTAACTAGTGGTGAGATATCTACCAACTCACACCCTCAACCATGCCGCACACATGGCATTCAACATAACACACGCCAACAGGCATGAACTAATTGCAGCAACATGCTGAAACCAAGATAACACAACTTGTGTAACTGTAATAACTAAATTGCAGGTAAAGCATGCACTGGGACCGGTGCCCAGCATCCTCTACGGCAGGGCTGGCCAAACCGGTCCTCGAGATCTACCAACAGTTCATGTTTTCCAGGCCTCCTGGAGATCTGTTGAATTGTCAGTTAGGAATGAATGCAGCACATCTTAATTAGTAATGACTACACCTGTGCACCAGCTAGGTGGTCTGGAAAATGTGTACTGTTGGTAGATCTCGAGGACTGGTTTGGCCAGCCCTGCTCTACAGACTAGGAAAAAAGGATTTACCAGTAGGTTATCAAAATCCCATTTTCTCATATGTCCTAGAAGATGCTGGGGATGACATCAAGACTATGGGGTCTATACCAAAGCTCCAGTACGGGCGGGAGAGTGCGGATGACCCTGCAGCACCGATTGACCAAATTTAGGTCCTCATTGGCCAAAGTGTCAAACTTGTAGAACTTAGCAAATGTGTTTCACCCTGGCCAAGTAGCTGCTCGTGAAAGTTGCAATGTGGAGCCCCCCCCGGCAGCATGAGTGTGCTGAATCGTACTTCTGATCCAACGCACAATAGTCTGCTTGGAAGCAGGACACCCAATCTTGTTGGGAGCATACAGGACAAACAAAGACTCTGTTTTCCGTATTCGAGCTTTTCTAGCGACATAAATCTTCAAAGCCCTAACCACATCTAGAGACTTTGACTCAGTGAACGTGTCAGTAACTACAGGCCCCACAATAGGTTGGTTTATGTGGAAAGATGAAATCACCTTCGGAAGAAAATGTTGACGAGTCCTCAACTCTGACCTATCTTCATGGAAGATCAGGTAAGGGTTCTTGTGAGACAATGCCCCCAATTCAGACACCCGCCGCGCGGATGCCAATGCCAAAAGCATCACCACTTTCCAAGTGAGAAACTTCAACTCTATCTCTTGTAGAGGCTCAAACCAATCTGATTGAAGGAACTGCAAGGTCCCATGGTGCCACTGGAGGCACAAATGCAGGCTGGATGTGCAGAACCTCTTTCACAAAGGTCTGAACCTCTGGAAGAGAGGCCAATTGTTTTTGAAAGAACACTGACAAGGCCGAAATCTGGACCTTAATTGATCCCAATCATAGGCCCGCCTGCACACCATCCTGCAAAAAATGGAGAAAACGTCCTAAGTGAAACTCTTCCGAAGGAGCCTTCTTGGATTCACACCAAGACACATATTTTCTCCAAATACGGTGGTAATGTTTTGACGTTACTCACTTTTTGGCCTGAATAAGGGTGGGGATGACCTCCTTAGGAATACCCTTCCTGGCTAGGATATGGTGCTCAACAGCCATGCCGTCAAACATAGCCACGGTAAGTCTTGGTATACACATGGCCCCTGCTGCAGCAGGTCCTCCCGAGGAGGAAGAGGCCGAGGATCTCCTATAAGTAACTGCTGAAGATCTCGGTACCAAGCCCTTCTTGGCCAGTCTGGGGCAATGAAGATTGCTCGAACCCTTGTCTTTCTTATGATCCTGAGTACTTTTGGGATCAACAGAAGTGGAGGGAAAACATACACTTACGGAAACACCCACTGGGTCACCAGTGCATCCACTGCTACTGCTTGAGGGTCTCTCTACCTGGAACAGTATCTCTGATGCTTCTTGTTGAGACTAGATGCCATCATGTCTATTTGAGGAAATCCCCAAAGACTCGTCACCTCTGCGAAGACTTCTTGGTGGAGGCCCCACTCTCCTGGATGGAGATCGTGTCTGCTGAGGAAGTCTGCTTCCCAGTTGTCTACTCCCGGAATGAATATTGCTGACAGAGCTTGTAGATGCTTTTCTGCCCAGGGGAGGATTTTTGTCATCTCTGCCATTGCCGCTCTGGTTTTCGTTCCGCCCTGCCTGTTTATGTATGTGACTGCTGTTACATTGTCCACCTGGATCTGCACGGGACGGTTTTGAAGATGATGTACCGCTTGTTGAAGGCCGTTGTAAATGACTCTTAGCTCCAGAACGTTTATGTGAAGGCTGGCTTCCTGTTGTGACCAACGTACCTGGAAGTTTTCTCCCTGAGAGACTGCTCCCCAGACTCGGAGACTTGCATCCGTGGTTACTAAGACCCAGTCCTGAATCCCGAACCTGCGTCCCTCTAGCAGGTGAGAGCTGTGCAACCACCACAGGAGCGAAATCCTGGTTTTTGATGACAGGATTATCTTTCTGTACAAGTGTAGGTGTGACCCCGACCATTTGCCCAACAGGTCCCACTGGAATACTCTGGCATGGAACCTGCCAAACTGTATGGCCTCGTAGGCCACCACCATCTTCCCCAACAACCGAATGCACTGATGGATCGACACACTTGATGGTTCCTGTTTTACCATTTTCTGGATTTCCAGAGCCTTTTCCAGCGCAAGAAATACTCTCTGAACTTCTGTGTCCAGAATCATCCCGAGGAAAGACAACCTTGTCGTCGGTTCCAACTGTGACTTTGGGTAATTTATGATCCACCCGTGTTGTTCGAGTATTGACAGGGAGAGGAATATGTTTTGTAACAACTGCTCCCTGGATCTCACCTTTATCAGGAGGTCGTCCAGATAAGGAATTATATTGACACCTTTCTGATGAAGGAGGACCATCTTCTCCGCCATCACCTTGGTGAATACCCTCTGCGCCGTGGAGATACTGAAAGGTAACGTCTGGAATTGTTAATGGCAATCCTGAATCGTGAATCTCAGATAAGCCTGGTGAGGAGGATAAATGGGAACATGCATGTAAGCATCCTTTATGTCCACCGACACCAAGTAGTACCCCTCCTCCAGACTGGCAATCACCGCCCGAAGTGATTCCATCTTGAACTTGAACCTTTTCAGGAAGAAATTCAGATCTTTTAGATTTAAGATCGGTCTGACCAAGCCGTCCAGCTTCGGAACAACAAAGAGGCTTGAATAAAAACTCCGCCCTTGTTGTGACAACGGTACCAGGACTATGACCTAGTCTTGACATAATTTTTGGATTGCCGCTGTTACTGCTTCTCTCTCTGGTGGAGAAGCTGGCAAGGCCGATTTGAAAAATCGGCATGGGGGAACGTCTTGAAACTCTAGTTTGTATCCCTGGGATACTATTTGTAACACCCAGGGGTCCAGGCCAGATAGAATCCAATCCTGGCTGAAGAGTTTGAGACGTGCCCCCACCCGAGCGGCCTCCCGCAAGGGAGTTCCAGCGTCATGATGGGGATTTTGCAGAATTAGGGGTAGACTTTTGCTCTTGGGAAACTGGAGCCGGTGTGGGCTTCTTTCCCCTTACCCTACCTGCAAAGAAGGGGAACCTCTCGTCTTTTTGTATTTATTTGGCCGAAAGGACTGCATTTGCGGGTGATAGGTCTTTTTTGCTGGTGCAGGCGCAGAGGGCAAATATGTTGACTTACCTGCGGTAGCCGCGGAGACTAATGCATCCAGGCCATCGCCAAATAAGGCCTCACCTTTATATGGGAGAGCCTCCATGTTTCTTTTGGAATCTGCATCCGCGTTCCACTGGCGAATCCATAAGGCCCGCCTAGCCGATACTACCATGGTAGCGGCTTGTGAACTCAAGAATCTAATATCCTTAATTGCTTCCCGCATGTAGGCGACAGCGTCCTTGATATTCCTTAACTTGAGTATCTCATCTTTATCAATCGTGTCAATTTCTGATGACACATTTTCTGACCATTTTTCAATAGCGCGACTCACCCATGCGCAGGCAATAGTGGGCCTGAGCAGTGTACTATTGGCAACATAAATGGATTTCAATGTCGTTTTCATTTTGCGGTCTGCCGGCTCTTTAGGAGAAGCCGTGCCAGGAGCAGGGAGAATTACCTTCTTTGTTAACCTGGAAAGTGCACTGTCTAACACACGGGGGGACTCACATTTTTTTCTGTCTTCAACCGGGAAAGGATAAGCTATGTGAATCCTTTTGGGAATACAATTTTTTTTATCAGGATACACCCACATCCCTTCAAACGGAGCATTTAGTTTGTGTGAAGGAGGGAATGTGGATTTCTTTTCCTAACATAAATAAGCTTTCTCCTGAGGTACAGGAGTGCTTTCTGTAACCTCCAACACGTCCCTTATAGCCACAATCATATATTGTATACTTTTAATTTATGATCTATCTCTCTGGATTCACTATCGATGACACAAGAATCAGAATCCTTGTCGGTATCAGGGTTTACAACATTTGTAAATGGTCTCTTATGTGACCCAGAGGGTCGTAAGGGATAACAGCATCTTGAAAAATCTCATCTTCCACAGATTTTCTCCAGCATGCAGCCTTAGATTCAGACTTATCCAATCTATGGTTAATCAGATGCATACTGTCACGTAGCTCTTTCACCCATGCAGGCTCTTGGTGTGCCGGTAGTGCCACCACATTACAACTCTGTGTCCCTAAAATGGCTTCCTCCAGGGAGGAACTCCCTGCCTCAGACATGCCTCACACTTGTACAGCACTCACAGACACACTGGGACTTATTTGGGGACAGACCCACAGTAAAATCTGTCAGAGGGACATAGTATAGGAGCAGCCAGCTCACAACCCCAGCGCCTGTATTTAATGTCTGTGAACACAGAATGCCCACTGACATGCAGCGCTCTTTATACAGTAAAACACATTTGTAAAGCACCCAAATTGCTTTGTGTCCCCCTGATTTACACCCTGAATACTTGTAGTCAGAAGTGGAGGAGGACCAACTATATCTCTGCAGCCTGAGGAGAGAGAGAAAAAATGGTGCTGAGCAGAGTGCTGGCTGCCTGAGGAATAAGCTTCGCCCTTTTTACCTCAGAGACTGTTTGTAATATTTATACTGGCAGGGGTAGGGCTGTGCCTGGGCATCTTATGCCCCCTATTAGCCCGTTTATAGAAGTATTTTGCTGCCCAGGGCGCCTTCCCCACCCCGCGCCCTGCAGTGCCTGTGTGTGTGGACAGCAATGGCGCACTGCGCTCCTGCCAGCCACATCGTACCTCAGCCGTCACTTACTTGATTGAAGTTCAATCTTCTCATACTCACCTGTCTTCTGACTTCTGGCTCTGTGAGGGGGGTGACGGCATGCTGTGGGAGTGAGCATCTAGACACGGCTAGCATTCGGTTCCCTTCAGGAGCTAATGGTGTCCTGTCAGCCAGAAGCAGAGCCATGAAACTCTGAGGAAGTTGGTTCTGCTTCTGCCCCCTCAGTCCCACGAAGCAGGGAGTCTGATGCCGGCAGATCTCCCTGAAAATAAAAAACCTAACATACAGATGTAGCCACCGTTATCTTGAGTAGTTTTCTGTGCCTAGTCACAACATGAGTTATTAGCATAAACCCTTCAGCTATTGTTCTCAACTGCAATACAATACAGAGAACAATACAGCAGGGGATTAAATCATTACAGCAGGGGATTAACTCTGACTGGCCAGTCACAGTTAATCTTATTAACCGTCAAGATAAATGTATGTCTTTTCAGAGAAACTCAGTAGAGCTCCTCAGAGTGCATTCAGTCGACCTGGGCACATTTCTATAACTGAGGTTTGGAGGAGGGGCATAGAGGGAGGAGCTATTTCACACCCAATTAAAAGTCTTTAGAGTGCGCACGTCTCCTGCAGATCCCGTCTATACCCTATGGTCTTGATGTCATCCCCAGCATCCTCTAGGACGTATGAGAAATATTGGTTAAATACCTACTTCCAGCCTTGAGCCTGTGGTGGGCATGTTATTAGGTACTGGCTGGGTATATAAAGGACAGGAGAGCAGTTCACCATTGTGGGCTTCAGGATGACCAGCTGATGTGATGTTGCTTATCTTGAAAAAGGTCCCTAGAGGACCGAAGCGTCGATGCTATCCTTTGCTGTGATGTCTTTGTGAGTTACATTAAAGAACTAACTTGATGATGCAGTGGTGAGTGCCAATACTCTTTGCTTATATTTCTGGTCAGGACTTGGCCTTTATGGAGCACTGCCCCGTGGATAATAGAGACTGTGAGTGTGGATTTCAATCGGTATATATTTTACTATATATATGTATATATATGTATATATATACAGGTTGAGTATCCCTTATCAAAAATGCTTGGGACCAGAGGTATTTTGGATATCGGATTGTTCCGTATTTTGGAATAATTGCATACCATAATGAGATATCATGGGGATGGGACCTAAGTCTAAGCACAGAATGCATTTTTGTTACATATACACCTTATACACACAGCCTGAAGGTCATTTTAGACAATATTTTTTGTAACTTTGTGCATTGAACAAAGTGTATCTACATTCACACAATTCATTTATGTTTCATATACACCTTATACACACAGCCTGAAGGTCTTTTAATACAATATTTTTAATAAGTTTGTGTATTAAACAAAGTTTGTGTACATTGAGCCATAAAAAAACAAAGGTTTCACTATCTCACTCTAAAAAGTCCGTATTTCGGAATATTCCGTATTTCGAAATATTTGGATATGGGATACTCAACCTGTATGTATATATATATATATGTGAACAGTTGGTATAAGGGTTCTGGCGACCGACGGTGTATGTAAAATATGTATCTGTCCACATATGTAATAAAATATATAACAATTTATTTGGTACAGATAAAAATACAATGGAGTAAATATAAAAACATGTATAAATACTATAAAAAGATTATATACTTTTTAGAAAAAATGGGGAGCGGGGATGGAGTAAATTCTAAAACCACATGAGCATGGTTCTAAAGCCAGAATAGTTAATAATAACAATAATAATAAAAAATGTAATAATAAAAAAGTTGAAATTGTCTAAAATGAATAAGGAGAGTCTTAACTTGTAGGTAGAGGGTCACAGAGGGAGAGGCCAACGCGTTTCGTCCTATCGACTTCTTCAAGGGGTACTGGTGTGCTGGGATATGGTCTCTATGAATACCCTCTGCAATCAAACACTAATTGTTGATGTCACTTCCTGTTTTGAAACAGGTTAAATGTATGTATTCCAATTTTATACTTATAACATATAGGAGAATGTATATTGCTCTTTTGGGGGACTGATCAATTCTGTTAACATAATCAAACATATAAAACGATGTCCGTAAAGTGTAAAAAAAAAAGGTATATAAACCGGAGTGCGGCACTTCCGCCACACTTCCGGTATCAGGAATGTCTGCAATGCGCATGTGCAGGTCGTGATCGACCTTCTGTCACAGGAGTGTTGCACTTCCGCCAAACCTCCGGTCTCCGCTTTTTCTGGGACGCGCATGCGTCTGTAAGATGCTCAGTCTCTTGTTGCATCATCAGTTTCGTCCCACAATCGGAACTCCGCCATGTCAGGTGCCTGTCATGTGAGGGTCGGATCTGTGTGATTACGCGGACCAGGAAGTTCTCCCGTGAACCGCATGCTGGCACGCACTCCATGTTCACTAGGCCAGAAGCAGACGTGTATTGCTTGGACTGTTTCCTCATCAGATTCATAGTCCATGCCTCGTTCTGGATTCCGGCGTGGTGCGCTTGTATACTTTGATGGAACTTTTCACAGATGTCATTGTGGTCATATTCCCATATCGTCCGTAGTACATATATAGAATGTAAACATAAACAGTTTCAGTTATCATGTAATGGCCATTTACACCAGTGTGAAATAGTAAAATGAATGTTTAAAAAGTTTTTTTGGTGTGAACAATGTGTGAAAAAAACTTATTGCAATAAAAATGTATGTGCAAAAAATTATATATGTATTATGTGTTTATGCACACACATATAAACACATACGCACACACATCAATATATAGCTGCATCTCCTCAGTACTTCAGTTTATAGCAGTAAGTGAAAGAGAGGGAATAAATTAAGATTTAAAGTGCCTATTTTAATGTGGTGGTGCTGGTATCCTGTGAGTATTAACTAATAAGTATTAAAATTCGTATCTATATATATATATATATATACAAAAATAATTTAATATCAACTAATAATAGTAAGTATAGATATAAATAAATAGCTGTGTCATGTGAGCTTCCAGTGGTATTTTGAATATATATATATATATATATATATATATATGGACAAAAACAAAAGTTCTCTTGGGGAGCTTTACCACCACAGATATACTTATATAATTATAAAATCATTTATTAAAAAACATGTATACTTTTATAACATGAATCACAAGATCACATATGTCATATGAGCAATACATTCATTTCTGATTGTCTGTTATACATGATGTTTTCAATCATTAGATGAAATACTTATTCCTCAGCATGAGAAAGTATGAATGATCAGTTCACTGTTTTTACGGAAAACGCACAATCGTTGAAACCCAACGCGTTTTGTCCCTTAGGACTTCATCAGGGGTGCAAATCTGGGTGGTTCAATAAAAAATATATATATATCAAACAGTGTCCCTTCACATATATTTCAACTTCATGAAACCACTTCATTATTTAAAATTTTACCTGCTTTATATACAAAACAAATCACATAGAAATGCAAAGAAGGGAGGATATACTGAAAAAAAGGTAAGGAGAACATCGGAGGAGGAGGAATAACATATGGAGTGTAAAGTAAGGATTGGATCCCTACTGAATGGTTCAAATTTAAATACCAAATATATACCATATAACTATATAGTTCAGTACACATCAATTAATGAACAGTTTACATAATGACCAAGGATGGCATCTAGTGCACGTGATACTTAATTGATTAAATGAAGTAATTGTTCATACCAAAGAATGGGTTCACCAAAGGGAATACAAACAGAGCATGAATTCACTGAGAGTGTATTCCTACAAATTAGAATTGTACTTCTATTAGAATACAAAAACATCTTAGAAATGAGGCATCATTCTATTAGTAATGATTCTTAAATGCAATAGTTAGCACCAATCACTCAATTAATATTATGGTGCTCATCAGGAGTTAGGTATAGTCGTTAAACATTTATTAAACATACCACTGGTCAGTTTTCAATAGATTCTCCCACTAATATTGAAATGTGCCTCTTATTAACAAAATGATATACGATGAATTTGTTAAAACAAAACATCAATGTCCATGTTGTATCTACATACATACATACATACATATGGTGGTTAATGAGGGACCATACTGAAATAGGTAGATTGTAACCGATGGGAATTCTACTAAAACGATTCATATGTAGCCGAAATAGGATATAGTCTTTTCTACATACTAAACATGATTAAGGTGTGTGCTCATTTATGAGAGTATATGCTCACCTGTGGAAACTTAACAAACCATCAAATTATGGGTGTTGGCTGAAGTACATCAATAGTACATCCATGTATTTCCTATAGGGTTATGGAGTGTTTGATTAGAAAGGGGTACTAGCAATAGATCACCTCCGATGCAGCAACAACTTAAAATATTAAATGTGACAATCAAAATTATTTAGAAAGAGATCCTAATGACACTATTGATTAATTAGATGTCAAGCTCACCTACCAGAAACTTCTATTTAGATTTCACAAACTGGCAATTCGGATGAGATCAGGAGATATTATCCGATCAGACCCTATAAAGATGGGATGTCTTAGTTGGAAATATGACAATGAGATATGGGACATAGTTTTTTTTTTTTTTTTTTTTTTTTCTAAGTGTTAAATTGGTCTCATTCACGATTAAAGATTAATGACGTGATTAATGCACCACACTAATTAAATGTAATATATTATTAGCAATAGGATCTGATTATGGATAAAATATAAAATATTTTTTATGAAGTCGAGCACATTATATTATCACTATATTACCATAATTATTATGTAGCCCTTTTGAAATATCACTGACATAGTTAATATATGTAAATTGACAAGGCTTTGTATAAGGTAATACCCATCAATATCAGTGGTTCTGTTGGAGTTATTTGAAGTTATGATGTTAGTAGAATCTATTAGGGACATTGATACACGGAGCCCAATATCCGTGGAACGCAGAATTAATGTCCATGGAAAGCATAATGTTATCGCTTTACTAGAACATCGCATCAGGTACCATGAGACGCATTATCGGCGTCCGTGGAACGCATGACGCGCTTCCGCCGGAACCAGAAGGTACGGCTTTGGAACGCACGCCGCCCGACAGGAATGGAACGCAATGTTGCATTCCGTGGCCTGTCTGTAGCGGAATGCACAGGTGACATAGTGTGCAGGACATCGTTAGGGATTTTTTCTGTATGATGCATGTCCCCAAAGGATTGTTTTACAAGCTGTAGGATCCATTGGGATCTTTTCAGGCAATTCTATTAAATGAAATATGTAATTCCGCCGGGACCGCCGGTATTTCCGCCGGAACCGGAAGTCACGGCTGTGGAGCGCATATCGCTCGATAGGAGTGGAACGCAATTATACATTTCTCAATTTATCTAGAGCGGCGTATATAGTAAACACAATTTATACAATGTCTATTGTGACTCCTCTAAATGATACAAGTCCTTAACAGGTTAATCCACTAGCTATGATATCCACTAGTAGTCTAGTAGTCAATTAACTTAATTGAGGGACATAATTAGCTTGACAGGAAATGATGTCAATTACACAGGGGGTATATATAGGACTAAAGAGGTCACTCTCACTTATAGCTGTGAGGTGGACCTTGAGACAACACGCCAGGTAAATACCTTATTCCATTCAGTCTTTTTTATTGATTTAGACTTGTCATATTTCCAACTAAGACATCCCATCTTTATAGGGTCTGATCGGATAATATCTCCTGATCTCATCCGAATTGCCAGTTTGTGAAATCTAAATAGAAGTTTCTGGTAGGTGAGCTTGACATCTAATTAATCAATAGTGTCATTAGGATCTCTTTCTAAATAATTTTGATTGTCACATTTTATATTTTAAGTTGTTGCTGCATTGGAGGTGATCTATTGCTAGTACCCCTTTCTAATCAAACACTCCATAACCCTATAGGAAATACATGGATGTACTATTGATGTACTTCAGCCAACACCCATAATTTGATGGTGTGTTAAGTTTCCACAGGTGAGCATATACTCTCATAAATGAGCACACACCTTAATCATGTTTAGTATGTAGAAAAGACTATATCCTATTTCGGCTACATATGAATCGTTTTAGTAGAATACCCATCGGTTACAATCTACCTATTTCAGTATGGTCCCTCATTAACCACCATATGTATGTATGTATGTATGTAGATACAACATGGACATTGATGTTTTGTTTTAACAAATTCATCGTATATCATTTTGTTAATAAGAGGCACATTTCAATATTAGTGGGAGAATCTATTGAAAACTGACCAGTGGTATGTTTAATAAATGTTTAACGACTATACCTAAAATCCTGATGAGCACCATAATATTAATTGAGTGATTGGTGCCAACTATTGCATTTAAGAATCATTACTAATAGAATGATGCCTCATTTCTAAGATGTTTTTGTATTCTAATAGAAGTACAATTCTAATTTGTAGGAATACACTCTCAGTGAATTCATGCTCTGTTTGTATTCCCTTTGGTGAACCCATTCTTTGGTATGTACAATTACTTCATTTAATCAATTAAGCATCACGTGCACTAGATGCCATCCTTGGTCATTATGTAAACTGTTCATTAATTGATGTGTACTGAACTATATAGTTATATGGTATATATTTGGTATTTAAATTTGAACCATTCAGTAGGGATCCAATCCTTACTTTACACTCCATATGTTTTTCCTCCTCCTCCTCCGATGTTCTCCTTACCTTTTTTTCAGTATATCCTCCCTTCTTTGCATTTCTATGTGATTTGTTTTGTATATAAAGCAGGTAAAATTTTAAATAATGAAGTGGTTTCATGAAGTTGAAATATATGTGAAGGGACACTGTTTGATATATATATATTTTTTATTGAACCACCCAGATTTGCACCCCTGATGAAGTCCTAAGGGACAAAACGCGTTGGGTTTCAACGATTGTGCGTTTTCCGTAAAAACAGTGAACTGATCATTCATACTTTCTCATGCTGAGGAATAAGTATTTCATCTAATGATTGAAAACATCATGTATAACAGACAATCAGAAATGAATCTATTGCTCATATGACATATGTGATCTTGTGATTCATGTTATAAAAGTATACATGTTTTTTAATAAATGATTTTATAATTATATAAGTATATCTGTGGTGGTAAAGCTCCCCAAGAGAACTTTTGTTTTTGTCCATTCTATGTGCAGTACTCCTTCTGACAGGGGGTACCTCTCAGTGGTTTGAGCTATTAGACTATAGCGCAATTAAGGGGTCTTAAATTTTTCTGTTTTATCCATATATATATATATATATATATATATATATATTAGTGCTATGGGAATATTAAAATTAGGGTACATATTCTGTAGGTGTCGGACCATACATAGGGTTGAAGCCTCGTTCTCCATTGCTCTTTTTATACAGTACCGGATCTTCCCAGGTAGTCACCTTCCCCGGTACTGGTCCGGCCCAACACTGTTTTGCTTCCAAGAACGGACGAGGTTGGGCTTTCCCAGTGTGGAATGACTGTATTCATCCAGCAGGAAAACCCGGAATACCATATGTTTTATATATTTATTGGTGCAGCGTGTGCGGACGGGCGGCAGCGCCGTGAGGACAGGTGAGTACAATCTCTGCATTAATGTCTTTTGTCTGTGGTGTATTTAAGTGTTATATGTGCATGCTTTTATTGTTGTCTAAGCCCTGAGGACGGGGTGCTTTTCCCCGAAACATGTAGGCAAATAAAGGAATTTTATCTTTGCATCTATTAAGCCTGCTTGAGTGCCACCAACTCTTACTCCCTATGTTTGCCAATCGCAGACCTGGAGGGCACCGCAGCAAAGGAATCTGTCCATATATTTTGGGAGTGCCGGTATGACTTTGGAATTTATATATATATATATATATATATATATATATATATATACACATACACATATATTAGTGATCAGCGGGTTCGGTTCCTCGGAATCCGAACCCGCCCGAACTTCAGCTTTTTTTACACGGGTCCGAGCGACTCGGATCTTCCCGCCTTGCTCGGTTAACCCGAGCGCGCCCGAACGTCATCATCCCGCTGTCGGATTCTCGCGAGGCTCGGATTCTATCGTGAGACTCGGATTCTATATAAGGAGCCGCGCGTCGCCGCCATTTTCACACGTGCATTGAGATTGATAGGGAGAGGACGTGGCTGGCGTCCTCTCCATTTAGAAATAGATAGAGAGTGAGAGTGAGACACTTGATTTACTGGACCTTAGGAGTACTCAGAGAGTGCAGAGTTTTGCTGATAGTAGTTAGTTATACTAGTGACTGACCAGTGACCACCACACCAGTGCAGTTTTATTAATATAATCCGTTCTCTGCCTGAAAAAAAATGATACACAGTCACATACCATATCTGTGCTCAGCCTCAGTGTGCTGCATCATCTATGTGTAATATCTGACTGTGCTGAGTGCTCACTGCAGTGCTCACACAGCTTAATTGTGGGGGAGACTGGGGAGCAGTTATAGGTTATAGCAGGAGTACATATTTAACAGTGCACACTTTTGCTGCCAGAGTGCCACTGCCAGTGTGACTGACCAGTGACCACACTGACCACCAGTATATTGTGATTGTCTGCCTGAAAAAGTTAAACACTCATCGTGTGGTGTTTTTATTCTATAAAAAACGCATTCTGCTGACAGACAGTGTCCAGCAGGTCCGTCATTAATACGTAGTCCACGGCTGTAGCTACCTCTGTGTCGGCAGTCGCTCGTCCATCCATAATTGTATACCACCTACCTGTGGTGTTTTTTTTTTTCTCTATCTTCTTGATACTAGTAGCTTACTTTAGGAGTCTGCAGTGCTGACAGTGTCCAGCAGGTCCGTCATTATATAATATATACCTGTCCTGCAGTAGTGATATATATATATTTTTTATATCATTATCATCCAGTCTCTACTAGCAGCAGACGCAGTACGGTAGTCCACGGCTGTAGCTACCTCTGTGTCGGCAGTCGCTCGTCCATCCATAATTGTATACCACCTACCTGTGGGTTTTTTTTCTCTATCTTCTTGATACTAGTAGCTTACTTTAGGAGTCTGCAGTGCTGACAGTGTCCAGCAGGTCCGTCATTATATAATATATACCTGTCCTGCAGTAGTGATATATATATATTTTTTATATCATTATCATCCAGTCTATACTAGCAGCAGATGCAGTACGATAGTCCACAGCTGTAGCTACCTCTGTGTCGGCAGTCGCTCGTCATCCATAAGTATACTAGTATCCATCCATCTCCATTGTTATCCATCTCCATTTCATCCATCTCCATTGTGCCTTTTAGTTGTGCCTATTAAAATATGGAGAACAAAAATGTTGAGGTTCCAAAAATAGGGAAAGATCAAGATCGACTTCCACCTCGTGCTGAAGCTGCTGCCACTAGTCATGGCCGAGACGATGAAATGCCATCAACGCCGTCTGCCAAGGCCGATGCCCAATGTCATAGTACAGAGCATGTAAAATCCAAAACACCAAATATCAGTAAAAAAAGGACTCAAAAATCTAAAATAAAATTGTCGGAGGAGAAGCGTAAACTTGCCAATATGCCATTTACCACACGGAGTGGCAAGGAATGGCTGAGGCCCTGGCCTATGTTCGTGGCTAGTGGTTCAGCTTCACATGAGGATGGAAGCACTCAGCCTCTCGCTAGAAAAATGAAAAGACTCAAGCTGGCAAAAGCACAGCAAAGAACTGTGCGTTCTTCGAAATCCCAAATCCACAAGGAGAGTCCAATTGTGTCGGTTGCGATGCCTGACCTTCCCAACACTGGACGTGAAGAGCATGCGCCTTCCACCATTTGCACGCCCCCTGCAAGTGCTGGAAGGAGCACCCGCAGTCCAGTTCCTGATAGTCAGATTGAAGATGTCGGTGTTGAAGTACACCAGGATGAGGAGGATATGGGTGTTGCTTGCGCTGGGGAGGAAATTGACCAGGAGGATTCTGATGGTGAGGTGGTTTGTTTAAGTCAGGCACCCGGGGAGACACCTGTTGTCCGTGGGAGGAATATGGCCATTGACATGCCTGGTGAAAATACCAAAAAAATCAGCTCTTCGGTGTGGAAGTATTTCAACAGAAATGCGGACAACAGGTGTCAAGCCGTGTGTTGCCTTTGTCAAGCTGTAATAAGTAGGGGTAAGGACGTTAACAAGCTCGGAACATTCTCCCTTATACGTCACCTGCAGCGCATTCATCATAAGTCAGTGACAAGTTCAAAAACTTTGGGCGACAGCGGAAGCAGTCCACTGACCAGTAAATCCCTTCCTCTTGTAACCAAGCTCACGCAAACCACCCCACCAACTCCCTCAGTGTCAATTTCCTCCTTCCCCAGGAATGCCAATAGTCCTGCAGGCCATGTCACTGGCAATTCTGACGAGTCCTCTCCTGCCTGGGATTCCTCCGATGCATCCTTGCGTGTAACGCCTACTGCTGCTGGCGCTGCTGTTGTTGCTGCTGGGAGTCGATGGTCATCCCAGAGGGGAAGTCGTAAGACCACTTTTACTACTTCCACCAAGCAATTGACTGTCCAACAGTCCTTTGCGAGGAAGATGAAATATCATAGCAGTCATCCTGCTGCAAAGCGGATAACTGAGGCCTTGGCATCCAGGGCGGTGAGAAACGTGGTTCCGGTATCCATCATTACTGCAGAGCCAACTAGAGACTTGTTGGAGGTACTGTGTCCCCGGTACCAAATACCATCTAGGTTCCATTTCTCTAGGCAGGCGATACCGAAAATGTACACAGACCTCAGAAAAAGACTCTCCAGTGTCCTAAAAAATGCAGTTGTACCCAATGTCCACTTAACCACGGACATGTGGACAAGTGGAGCAGGGCAGGCTCAGGACTATATGACTGTGACAGCCCACTGGGTAGATGTATGGACTCCCGCCGCAAGAACAGCAGCGGCGGCACCAGTAGCAGCATCTCGCAAACGCCAACTCTTTCCTAGGCAGGCTACGCTTTGTATCACCGCTTTCCAGAATACGCACACAGCTGAAAACCTCTTACGGCAACTGAGGAAGATCATCGCGGAATGGCTTACCCCAATTGGACTCTCCTGTGGATTTGTGGCATCGGACAACGCCAGCAATATTGTGTGTGCATTAAATCTGGGCAAATTCCAGCACGTCCCATGTTTTGCACATACCTTGAATTTGGTGGTGCAGAATTATTTAAAAAACGACAGGGGCGTGCAAGAGATGCTGTCGGTGGCCAGAAGAATTGCGGGACACTTTCGGCGTACAGGCACCACGTACAGAAGACTGGAGCACCACCAAAAACGCCTGAACCTGCCCTGCCATCATCTGAAGCAAGAAGTGGTAACGAGGTGGAATTCAACCCTCTATATGCTTCAGAGGTTGGAGGAGCAGCAAAAGGCCATTCAAGCCTATACAATTGAGCACGATATAGGAGGTGGAATGCACCTGTCTCAAGCGCAGTGGAGAATGATTTCAACATTGTGCAAGGTTCTGCTGCCCTTTGAACTTGCCACACGTGAAGTCAGTTCAGACACTGCCAGCCTGAGTCAGGTCATTCCCCTCATCAGGCTTTTGCAAAAGAAGCTGGAGACATTGAAGGAGGAGCTAAGACAGAGCGATTCCGCTAGGCATGTGGATGGAGCCCTTAATTCGCTTAACAAGGATTCACGGGTGGTCAATCTGTTGAAATCAGAGCACTACATTTTGGCCACCGTGCTCGATCCTAGATTTAAAACCTACCTTGGATCTCTCTTTCCGGCAGACACAAGTCTGCTGGGGTTCAAAGAACTGCTGGTGAGAAAATTGTCAAGTCAAGCGGAACGCGACCTGTCAACATCTCCTCCTTCACATTCTCCCGCAACTGGGGGTGCGAGGAAAAGGCTCAGAATTCCGAGCCCACCCGCTGGCGGTGATGCAGGGCAGTCTGGAGCGACTGCTGATGCTGACATCTGGTCCGGACTGAAGGACCTGACAACGATTACGGACATGTCGTCTACTGTCACTGCATATGATTCTCTCCCCATTGAAAGAATGGTGGAGGATTATATGAGTGACCGCATCCAAGTAGGCACGTCAGACAGTCCGTACTTATACTGGCAGGAAAAAGAGGCAATTTGGAGGCCCTTGCACAAACTGGCTTTATTCTACCTAAGTTGCCCTCCCACAAGTGTGTACTCCGAAAGAGTGTTTAGTGCCGCCGCTCACCTTGTCAGCAATCGGCGTACGAGGTTACATCCAGAAAATGTGGAGAAGATGATGTTCATTAAAATGAATTATAATCAATTCCTCCGTGGAGACATTGACCAGCAGCAATTGCCTCCACAAAGTACACAGGGAGCTGAGATGGTGGATTCCAGTGGGGACGAATTGATAATCTGTGAGGAGGGGGATGTACACGGTGATATATCGGAGGATGATGATGAGATGGACATCTTGCCTCTGTAGAGCCAGTTTGTGCAAGGAGAGATTAATTGCTTCTTTTTTGGTGGGGGTCCAAACCAACCCATCATTTCAGTCACAGTCGTGTGGCAGACCCTGTCACTGAAATGATGGGTTGGTTAAAGTGTGCATGTCCTGTTTATACAACATAAAAGGGTGGGTGGGAGGGCCCAAGGACAATTCCATCTTGCACCTCTTTTTTCTTTCATTTTTCTTTGCGTCATGTGCTGTTTGGGGGGTGTTTTTTGGAAGGGCCATCCTGCGTGACACTGCAGTGCCACTCCTAGATGGGCCAGGTGTTTGTGTCGGCCACTTGGGTCGCTTATCTTAGTCACACAGCTACCTCATTGCGCCTTATTTTTTCTTTGCGTCATGTGCTGTTTGGGGAGTGTTTTTTGGAAGGGCCATCCTGCGTAACACTGCAGTGCCACTCCTAGATGGGCCAGGTGTTTGTGTCGGCCACTTGGGTCGCTTATCTTAGTCACACAGCTACCTCATTGCGCCTCTTTTTTTCTTTGCGTCATGTGCTGTTTGGGGAGTGTTTTTTGGAAGGGCCATCCTGCGTGACACTGCAGTGCCACTCCTAGATGGGCCAGGTGTTTGTGTCGGCCACTAGGGTCGCTTATCTTAGTCACACAGCTACCTCATTGCGCCTCTTTTTTTCTTTGCGTCATGTGCTGTTTGGGGAGTGTTTTTTGGAAGGGCCATCCTGCGTGACACTGCAGTGCCACTCCTAGATGGGCCAGGTGTTTGTGTCGGCCACTAGGGTCGCTTATCTTAGTCACACAGCTACCTTATTGCGCCTCTTTTTTTCTTTGCGTCATGTGCTGTTTGGGGAGTGTTTTTTGGAAGGGCCATCCTGCGTGACACTGCAGTGCCACTCCTAGATGGGCCAGGTGTTTGTGTCGGCCACTTGGGTCGCTGAGCTTAGTCATCCAGCGACCTCGGTGCAAATTTTAGGACTAAAAATAATATTGTGAGGTGTTCAGAATAGACTGAAAATGAGTGTAAATTATGGTTATTGAGGTTAATAATACTATGGGATCAAAATGACCCCTAAATTCAATGATTTAAGCTGTTTTTTAGGTTTTTTTAAAAAAAAACACCCGAATCCAAAACACACCCGAATCCGACAAAAAAAATTCGGTGAGGTTTTGCCAAAACGCGTTCGAACCCAAAACACGGCCGCGGAACCGAACCCAAAACCAAAACACAAAACCCGAAAAATTTCAAGTGCACATCTCTAACATATATACATACATATATTTACAAATGAATGTGAAATAGTGTAATCAGCACAGCGTAGTTAGTGCTAATTAGACCATAGGCAAACAGATTCTAAATTTGAATATCTGTATTAACACATTCTCAAACAGGGGGCTGCTAAAGAATTCCTCAGAAGTGCACTATGGTCCTAATTCAGATCTCATTGTAGCAGCAAATTTGTTAGCAGATGTGCAAAACCAAGGGGGTAATTCTGAGTTGATCGCAGCAGCAATTTTGTTAGCAATTGGGCAAAACCATGTGCCCTGCAGGGGGGGGCAGAAATAACATGTGCAGAGAGAGTTAGCATTGGGTGGCTTGGATTGTTTCTGAGCAGGGTAAATACTAGTGATGTGCACCGGAAATTTTTCGGGTTTTGTGTTTTGATTTTGGGTTCGGTTCCACGGCCGTGTTTTGGGTTCGAACGCGTTTTGGCAAAACCTCACCAAATTTTTTTTGTCGGATTCGGGTGTGTTTTGGATTCGGGTGTTTTTTTCATTTTGATTCCATAGTATTATTAACCTCAATAACCATAATTTCCACTCATTTCCAGTCTATTCTGAACACCTCACAATCTTATTTTTTGTCCTAAAATTTGCACCGAGGTAGCTGTGTGACTAAGCTAAGCGACCCAAGTGGCCGACACAAACACCTGGCCCATCTAGGAGTGGCACTGCAGTGTCACGCAGGATGGCCCTTCAAAAAAATACTCCCCAAACAGCACATGACGCAAAGAAAAAAAGAAGCGCATCAAGGTCGCTGTGTGACTAAGTTAAGCGACACAAGTGGCCGACACAAACACCTGGCCCATCTAGGAGTGGCACTGCAGTGTCACGCAGGATGGCCCTTCAAAAAAATACTCCCCAAACAGCACATGACGCAAAGAAAAATGAAAGAAAAAAGAGGTGCAAGATGGAATTGTCCTTGGGCCCTCCCACCCACCCTTATGTTGTAAAAACTGGACATGCACACTTTAACGAACCCATCATTTCAGCGACAGGGTCTGCCACACGAATGTGACTGAAATGACTGGTTGGTTTGGGCCCCCACCAAAAAAGAAGCAATCAATCTCTCCTTGCACAAACTGGCTCTACGGAGGCTAGATGTCCACCTCATCATCATCGCCCGATTCATCACCCCTTTCACTGTGTACATCCCCCTCCTCACAGATTATTAATTCGTCCACACTGGAATCCACCATCTCAGGTCCCCGTGTACTTTCTGGAGGCAATTGCTGCTGGTGAATGTCTCCACGGAGGAATTGATTATAATTCATTTTAATGAACATCATCTTCTCCACATTTTCTGGAAGTAATCTCGTACGCCGATTGCTGACAAGGTGAGCGGCGGCACTAAACACTCTTTCGGAGTACACACTGGAGGGAGGGCAACATAGGTAGAATAAAGCCAGTTTGTGCAAGGGCCTCCAAATTGCATCTTTTTCCTGCCAGTATACGTACAGACTGTCTGACGTGCCTACTTGGATGCGGTCACTCATATAATCCTCCACCATTCTTTCAATGGTGAGATAATCATATGCAGTGACAGTAGATGACATGTCAGTAATCGTTGGCAGGTCCTTCAGTCCGGACCAGATGTCAGCACTCGCTCCAGACTGCCCTGCATCACCACCAGCGGGTGAGCTCGGAATTCGTAGCCTTTTCCTCGCACCCCCAGTTGCGGGAGCTGTTGACGGGTCGCGTTCCGCTTGACTTGACAATTTTCTCACCAGCAGGTCTTTGAACCTCTGCAGACTTGTGTCTGCCGGAAAGAGAGATACAATGTAGGTTTTAAATCTAGGATCGAGCATGGTGGCCAAAATGTAGTGCTCTGATTTCAACAGATTGACCACCCGTGAATCCTGGTTAAGCGAATGAAGGGCTCCATCCACAAGTCCCACATGCCTAGCGGAATCGCTCTGTTTTAGCTCCTCCTTCAATGCCTCCAGCTTCTTCTGCAAAAGCCTGATGAGGGGAATGACCTGACTCAGGCTGGCAGTGTCTGAACTGACTTCACGTGTGGCAAGTTCAAAAGGTTGCAGAACCTTGCACAACGTTGAAATCATTCTCCACTGCGCTTGAGACAGGTGCATTCCACCTCCTTTGCCTATATCGTGGGAAGATGTATAGGCTTGAATGGCCTTTTGCTGCTCCTCCATCCTCTGAAGCATATAGAGGGTTGAATTCCACCTCGTTACCACCTCTTGCTTCAGATGATGGCAGGGCAGTTTCAGGTGTTTTTGGTGGTGCTCCAGTCTTCTGTACGCGGTGGCTGTACGCCAAAAGTGGCCCGCAATTCTTCTGGCCACAGACAGCATCTCTTGCACGCCCCTGCCATTTTTTAAAAAATTCTGCACCACCAAATGCAAGGTATGTGCAAAACATGGGACGTGCTGGAATTTGCCCAGATGTAATGCACGCACAATATTGCTGGCGTTGTCCGATGTCACAAATCCCCAGGAGAGTCCAATTGGGGTAAGCCATTCTGCGATGATCTTCCTCAGTTGCCGTAAGAGGTTTTCAGCTGTGTGCGTATTCTGGAAAGCGGTGATACAAAGCGTAGCCTGCCTAGGAACGAGTTGGCGTTTGCGAGATGCTGCTACTGGTGCCGCCGCTGCTGTTCTTGCAGCGGGAGGCAATACATCTACCCAGTGGGCTGTCACAGTCATGTAGTCCTGAGTCTGCCCTGCTCCACTTGTCCACATGTCCGTGGTTAAGTGGACATTGGGTACAACTGCATTTTTTAGGACACTGGTGAGTCTTTTTCTGAGGTCTGTGTACATTCTCGGTATCGCCTGCCTAGAGAAATGGAACCTAGATGGTATTTGGTACCGGGGACACAGTACCTCAATCAAGTCTATAGTTGCCTCTGAAGTAACGATGGATACCGGAACCACGTTTCTCACCGCCCTGGCTGCCAAGGCCTCAGTTATCCGCTTTGCAGCAGGATGACTGCTGTGATATTTCATCTTCCTCGCAAAGGACTGTTGGACAGTCAATTGCTTACTGGAAGTAGTACAAGTGGTCTTCCGACTTCCCCTCTGGGATGCCGATCGACTCCCAGCAGCAACAACAGCAGCGCCAGCAGCAGTAGGTGTTACACTCAAGGATGCATCGGAGGAATCCCAGGCAGGAGAGGACTCGTCAGACTTGCCAGTGACATGGCCTGCAGGACTATTGGCTTTCCTGGGTAAGGAGGAAATTGACACTGAGGGAGTTAGTGGTGTGGTTTGCAGGAGCTTGGTTACAGATTTAGTGGTCAGTGGACTGCTTCCGCTGTCACCCACAGTTTTTGAACTTGTCACTGACTTATGATGAATGCGCTGACGTATAAGGGAGGATGTTCCGAGGTGGTTAACGTCCTTACCCCTACTTATTACAGCTTGACAAAGGCAACACATGGCTTGACACCTGTTGTCTGCATTTGTGTTGAAATAATTCCACACTGAAGAGCTGATTTTTTTTGTATTTTGATCAGGCATGTCAATGGCCATATTTGTCCCACGGACAACAGGTGTCTCCCCGGGTGCCTGACTTAAACAAACCACCTCACCATCAGAATCCTCCTTGTCAATTTCCTCCCCAGCGCCAGCAACACCCATATGCTCATCCTGGTGTACTTCAACACTGACATCTTCAATTTGACTATCAGGAACTGGACTGCGGGTGCTCCTTCCAGCACTTGCAGGGGGCGTGCAAATGGTGAAAGGCGCAAGCTCTTCCCGTCCAGTGTTGGGAAGGTCAGGCATCGTAACCGACACAATTGGACTCCTTGCGGATTTGTGATTTCGAAGAACGCACAGTTCTTTGCTGTGCTTTTGCCAGCTTAAGTCTTTTCATTTTTCTAGCGAGAGGCCGAGTGCTTCCATACTCATGTGAAGCTGAACCACTAGCCCTGAACATATGCCAGGGCCTCAGCCGTTCCTTGCCACTCCGTGTCGTAAATGGCATATTGGCAAGTTTACGCTTCTCCTCAGACGCTTTTAATTTTGATTTTTGGGTAATTCTTTTACTGATCTTTTGTGTTTTGGATTTTACATGCTCTGTACTATGACATTGGGCATCGGCCTTGGCAGACGACGTTGATGGCATTTCATCATCTCGGCCATGACTAGTGGCAGCAGCTTCAGCACGAGGTGGAAGTGGATCTTGATCTTTCCCTATTTTTTTAACCTCCACATTTTTGTTCTCCATATTTTGCGCACAACTAAAAGCCACCACAGGTATACAATGTAGATGGATGGATAGTATAGTATTATTACTTATGGATGACGAGTGACGACACAGTGGTAGGTACAGCCGTGGCCTACCGTACTGCTATATATATATATATATATATATATATAATATATACAGAATAATAATAACGGACCTGGTGGACACTGTCAGCAGACTGCTAAACTAGTATGAAGAAAAAAAAGCCACCACATGTATACAATGTAGATGGATGGATAGTATAGTATTATTACTTATGGACGACGAGTGATGACACAGAGGTAGGTACAGCCGTGGCCTACCGTACTGCTATATATATAAAATACTGTATAATAAATGGACCTGGTGGACACTGTCAGCAGACTGCTAAACTACTATTATAAAGAAAAAAAGCCACCACAGGAGTGTTTTTCAGGCAGACAAACGTATACTGGACTGGTGGTCACTGTCAGCAAAACTGTGCACTGTACTCCTGCTATAACTGCTCCCCAGTACCCACAATTAGGCAGTGTGAGCAGTGCACTCAGCACAGATAGATCATGCAGCACACTGAGCACAGATATGGTATGGAGCGTTTTTTTTCAGGCAGAGAACGGATTAAACTGGTGGTCACACTCACTACTATCAGCAAAACCCTGCACTGTACTCCTAACAGCTGCTCCCCGTCCCCAGTCCTCCCCACAATTATAACAATGTCACTCTTCGGGGTATATTTACTAAGGTCCCGATTTTGTCCGAGATGCCGTTTTTTCTTCAAAGTGTCATCTCGGGAATTTACTAAACTCAAATCACGGCAGTGATGAGGCCATTTGTATTTTTTTGGAAGTCCTGCAAAAAAAATACGAATGAATACACCATCGGTCAAATATGCCAGCAAATTGGTAGAACTCGGTAATTTACTAAAAAGTGCAAATCACAAAATAACCAAACACTGCCGTGAAAAATTACAAATCGTAATAAAGTGCTAAAGAAAAAACAGACCTGCTTTTTTTTAACCGTGATTGGATAGGTATGCACGGATCCATGAGATCCATGCATGTATATCAGTGGGAAGGGGTGGGAAAGTGTTAATTTTATTTAAAAAAAATTGCGTGGGGTCCCCCCTCCTAAGCATAACCAGCCTCGGGCTCTTTGAGCCGGTCCTGGTTGAAAAAATATGGGGAAAAAAGTGACAGGGGTTCCCCCATATTTAATCAACCAGCACCGGGCTCTGCGCCTGGTCCTGGTTCCAAAAATACGGGGGACAAAAAGCGTAAGGGTCCCCCGTATTTTTGAAACCAGCACCGGGCTCCACTAGATGGACAGATAATGCCACAGCCGGGGGTCACTTTTATACAGTGCCCTGCGGCCATGGCATTAAATATCCAACTAGTCACCCCTGGCCGGGGTACCCTGGGGGAGTGGGAACCCCTTCAATCAAGGGGTCCACCCCCAGCCACCCAAGGGCCAGGGGTGAAGCCCGAGGCTGTCCCCCCCATCCAAGGGCAGCGGATGGGGGGCTGATAGCCTTTGTTAAAACTGATTGATATTGTTTTTAGTAGCAGTATTACAAGGCCCAGCAAGCCTCCCCCGCAAGCTGGTACTTGGCGAACCACAAGTACCAGCATGTGGCGGAAAAACGGGCCCGCTGGTACCTGTAGTACTACTACTAAAAAAATACCCCAATAAAGACATTACACACACACCTTGAAAGTATAACTTTAATACATACATGCACACCACCATATACACATACTTACCTATGTACCCACGCAGGTCGGTCTTCTTCTCCAGTAGAATCCATGGTGTACCTGTTGAAAAAATTATACTCACAAAATCCAGGGTAGAAGGCTCCTCTTCTTCTTGTAATCCATTTGTAATCCACGTACTTGTTAAAATAAAAAAACGGATACCCGACCACGAACTGAAAGGGGCCCCATGTTTTCACATCGGACCCCTTTCCCCGAATGCCTGGAACCCCCTCTGACTTATGTCCAAGAAGGATCCATCAGCCAATCAGGGAGCACCACGTTTGGCACCCTCCTGATTGGCTGTGTGCTCCTGTACTGTATGACAGGCAGCACCCGGCAGTGTTACAATGTAGCGCCTATGCGCTCCATTATAACCAATGGTGGGAATTTTGTGGTCAACGGTGAGGTTACTTTCGGTCAACCGCTGACCACAAAGTTCCCACCATTGATTACAATGGAGCGCATAGGCGCTACATTGTAACACTGCCGTTTGAAGACTTCACATGGTTGATGACTTCATGTGGATCATTACAGGGATTGAGATAAGCTTTAAAAGTTGTATCTACTTGGTACGGAGCCACCTTTTCTACATTGCACACACAGGTGGTGTTTATGTACTATTGCACTATGAGACACTAGGAGACGCTCCTGTCCTTTTTTGTATTTTAGAGTGTAGAAGTTGGTGTGCATCAAGATAATGAGCTTGGCCGTCCGAGTTACCAATTGGGGTTTGAATGCAGCGCACAGCTAATATATAGTAATAGAAGCAGCAGATAGCGGCACTCATGGCGGCTTTGTATGAATCACACAACAACCAGGTCTGGTATCCAGGATCGGACTGGCCCTCAGGGGTACCAGGGAAACCACCGGTAGGCCCCACTGCCTGAGTGTCCACTCCTTCCTCTAGGGATCAGGTTCCAGACTGTGCACTTGTATTATACATGGTAGATATGTAGCATTACACTGCACTAGACTATTGTGTATTTCAAGCCTCTGTGGAGGCTGGCCACACCCCCTTTGTAGGCTGGCCACACCCTTAAGTATGAGCCCGTATCACTGCATTCCCCCGGTGGGCCCTTCATGTCCCAGTCCGACACTGCTGGTATCAACGTTTTGGATTTTACTCCGTGCTCAGGCTAAAGATTAAGCTAGTAACAAACACAAAAAACATACCTGTATATCAAGAAACCAGTGTGTCCAACTGCATCCCTTACTGCTGCCGGAGCAGGGACCACCCGCACTTCTGGTTTCCCATTGTTTCCTGATATCGGGGATGCAGCCACGCAGTGCCATAGTCATGGAGGCATTGGTATGGTAATCCACTACAACATCCGAAGCGGGCGCTAATGGAGAGAATGAATGAAAATAAAAAAGTGTATTGTGCACCACATATCTAATATATTAAAGCGAAAATGTGTCCTTCTGTCTTTCTATACAAATCCACAGTTTACAAGTGAAAATCATGAAATTTTACGTACAAGCGTATTAAAACATGACTGAGGCAACTAAAAACATTTGCAAACGAAATTAATTAGGGGTGAGGCAGCAGCACTGAATATTTCAGCAGACAGCATAACTCTGGAATGCCTGCAGCAATTTACAACAAACTTGGGACACATATGACTTGCACCAGGGCATGTCCAAACTGCGGCCCTCCAGCTGTTGAGAAAGTACACATCCCAGCTTGCCCTGACACAGCTTTAGCATTCTCTGACAGCAAAACTGTGTCAGGGTATGCTGGGATATGTAGTTTCTCAACAGCTGGAGGGCCGCAGTTTGGACATGCCTGACTTACACTCTCGGAACAAACACTGTGGGAGTAAGACACCCCCCGCCCCTAGGGGTGGGACAGCAGCACAACGTATTTCAGGAGACAGCATAACTCCAGAATGCCTGGTCCAATTTACAACAAACTTGGTACATATATGAGAACAAACACTGGGGGTAACACACCCCTGGCACCCCTAGGGGTAGGACAGCAGCAGAGAGTATGTCAGCAGACAGCATAACTGTGGAAGGCCTGGAGCAATTTACACCAAACTTACACTCTGGGAACAAACACTGTAGGGGAACACACCACTACCACCCCTAGGGATGGCCCAGCCACACAGACTATATCAGGTCATGAAAGATACTGTTTGTCAGTGATGACAGGGCTGCATGTCACATGGACAGTGACATCATGTGAGGAGGGGAATGGAGGTAGCAAGAACCCACTCACTGGGAGTTAGATATTGTAAGTAGCACGGTCCCCTAACAGCACAGAGCATATCAGGAGGTAGATAATGTGCTGCGCTATATAAGAAACTGTAAATAAATCGATAATTTTACAGGGGCACTGACCTGATATGAGGAGGGGGAATGCAGGCAGCAGGAAGCAACAGACTGAGAGTTGTATAGTGGGAAGAGCAGGGGTCCCTTAGGGGACCAAAAAGTGGTCCGGCCACTACACAAAGTGCATCAGGGAAGCAAGATATGCCTATATACTAGATCATCAACTAGCGTAAATTAACAAACAACTATATTTATAATTTACCATCCTCATCCTGTAGTAAAGCACGGGTATTCAGCTAATGTAGTATACAATACAACACCTTTGTTGAATACAAAATATAACATTAATAGTAGCAGCAAAATAGATTATGATAATAACATATTATAGGCAGTAGCTTAGTATTAACAGTGCATAAGCACATAGCTGTCACTTAGTAGACAATAAAGAACTGGCATATTATGAACAGAACACATTCCATATGTCAGTTAAACGAAACTTATACATCACTATATTACTGGATAGAGATATTATATATATATATATATATATATATATATATATATATATATATATATATATTGTAGAATGAGGGCGGCACTCACGCAGGCTGATGCAGGTAAAAAAAAGTCAGTTTTATTGATCCGACATGTTTCGGGGACTAACCCCGTCCTCAGGGCTTTAACCCTGAGGACGGGGTTAGTCCCCGAAACATGTCGGATCAATAAAACTGACTTTTTTTACCTGCATCAGCCTGCGTGAGTGCCGCCCTCATTCTACAATATATTCATTGAGGAGATTCACCTCTGGGAAGGCACCGCAGCAACCGTACCGTATTCAAAGTGGAGTGCCGGGACTTTATGCCTGTATATATATATTTATATATATATATATATATATATATATATATATAGTAGGGATGAGCCGGTTCGGTTCCTCGGAATCCGAACCCGCCCAAACTTCATGTTTTTTTACACGGGGCCGAGCGACTCGGATCTTCCCGCCTTGCTCGGTTAACCCGAGCGCGCCCGAACGTCATCATCCCGCTGTCGGATTCTCGTGAGGCTCGGATTCTATCGCGAGACTCGGATTCTATATAAGGAGCCGCGCGTCGCCGCCGTTTTCGTGCATTGAGATTGATAGGGAGAGGACGTGGCTGGGGTCCTCTCCGTTTATAGAGAGTGAGAGACTAGAGTAGAGAGAGACACAGTAGTAATTTTGGGGAGCATTAGGAGGAGTACTTTAGGAGGAGTACTACTACTTGCTGAAGTGATAGATAGATAGATAGTGTGACTGTATAATGTATATCTGACTTGTGGAGGAGACACTGACAGTGGGGAGCAGTTAGAGTCTGAGAGCAGGACTCAGGAGTACATATAACGTACAGTGCACACTTTTGCTGCAAGAGTGCCACACTGCCATTGTGACCACACTGACCACCAGTATAATATATATTGTGATTGTCTGCTTAGGAGTACTACTTGCAAGTTGCTGATAGTGTGACCAGTGACCTGACCACCAGTTTATAATAATCACCACCAGTTTAATATATATAATATATATATATAATTGTATATAATATATATATAATATTGTATACCAGGCACCTACCCGTGGTTTTTTTTTTTTTTTCTTTCTTCTTGATACATACTACTATATATATATATATTATATATATTATTATACTACTATATATATATATTGATTTCATCTCATTATCATCCAGTCTATATTAGCAGCAGACACAGTACAGTAGTCCAAGGCTGTAGCTACCTCTGTGTCGGCAGTCGCTGGTCCATCCATAATTGTATACCACCTACCCGTGGTTTTTTTTTCTTTCTTTCTTCTTGATACATACTACTATAGTAGCTTACTGTAGCAGTCTGCGGTGCTGCTGAGCTGACAGTGTCCAGCAGGTCCGTCATCAGTCATTAGAACATAATAAATATATATTATATACCTGTCCGGCTG
Organism: Pseudophryne corroboree; assembly: GCF_028390025.1. NCBI lineage: Eukaryota > Metazoa > Chordata > Amphibia > Anura > Myobatrachidae > Pseudophryne > Pseudophryne corroboree. The sequence goes on from NC_086454.1 coordinate 211,344,738, forward strand.
CAGTACTAGTGTGATATTATATATATATATATTGATTTCATCTCATTATCATCCAGTCTATATTAGCAGCAGACACAGTACGGTAGTCCACGGCTGTAGCTACCTCTGTGTCGGCAGTCGCTGGTCCATCCATAATTGTATACCACCTACCCGTGGTTTTTTTTTTTTCTTTCTTCTTGATACATACTACTATAGTAGCTTACTGTAGCAGTCTGCGGTGCTGCTGAGCTGACAGTGTCCAGCAGGTCCGTCATCAGTCATTAGTACATAATAAATATATATTATATACCTGTCCGGCTGCAGTACTAGTGTGATATTATATATATATATATTGATTTCATCTCATTATCATCCAGTCTATATTAGCAGCAGACACAGTATGGTAGTCCACGGCTGTAGCTACCTCTGTGTCGGCAGTCGCTGGTCCATCCATAATTGTATACCACCTACCCGTCGTTTTTTTTTTTTCTTTCTTCTTGATACATACTACTATAGTAGCTTACTGTAGCAGTCTGCGGTGCTGCTGAGCTGACAGTGTCCAGCAGGTCCGTCATCAGTCATTAGTACATAATAAATATATATTATATACCTGTCCGGCTGCAGTACTAGTGTGATATTATATATATATATATATTGATTTCATCTCATTATCATCCAGTCTATATTAGCAGCAGACACAGTACGGAAGTCCATGGCTGTAGCTACCTCTGTGTCTTTTAGTTGTGCCTATTAAAATATGGAGAACAAAAATGTTGAGGTTCCAAAATTAGGGAAAGATCAAGATCCACTTCCACCTCGTGCTGAAGCTGCTGCCACTAGTCATGGTCGAGATGATGAAATGCCAGCAACGTCGTCTGCCAAGGCCGATGCCCAATGTCATAGTACAGAGCATGTAAAATCCAAAACACCAAATATCAGTAAAAAAAGGACTCCAAAATCTAAAATAAAATTGTCGGAGGAGAAGCGTAAACTTGCCAATATGCCATTTACCACACGGAGTGGCAAGGAACGGCTGAGGCCCTGGCCTATGTTCATGGCTAGTGGTTCAGCTTCACATGAGGATGGAAGCACTCAGCCTCTCGCTAGAAAACTGAAAAGACTGAAGCTGGCAAAAGCACCGCAAAGAACTGTGCGTTCTTCGAAATCCCAAATCCACAAGGAGAGTCCAATTGTGTCAGTTGCGATGCCTGACCTTCCCAACACTGGACGGGAAGAGCATGCGCCTTCCACCATTTGCACGCCCCCTGCAAGTGCTGGAAGGAGCACCCGCAGTCCAGTTCCTGATAGTCAGATTGAAGATGTCAGTGTTGAAGTACACCAGGATGAGGAGGATATGGGTGTTGCTGGCGCTGGGGAGGAAATTGACAAGGAGGATTCTGATGGTGAGGTGGTTTGTTTAAGTCAGGCACCCGGGGAGACACCTGTTGTCCGTGGGAGGAATAGGGCCGTTGACATGCCTGGTGAAAATACCAAAAAAATCAGCTCTTCGGTGTGGAAGTATTTCAACAGAAATGCGGACAACATTTGTCAAGCCGTGTGTTGCCTTTGTCAAGCTGTAATAAGTAGGGGTAAGGACGTTAACCACCTCGGAACATCCTCCCTTATACGTCACCTGCAGCGCATTCATAATAAGTCAGTGACAAGTTCAAAAACTTTGGGCGACAGCGGAAGCAGTCCACTGACCAGTAAATCCCTTCCTCTTGTAACCAAGCTCACGCAAACCACCCCACCAACTCCCTCAGTGTCAATTTCCTCCTTCCCCAGGAATGCCAATAGTCCTGCAGGCCATGTCACTGGCAATTCTGACGAGTCCTCTCCTGCCTGGGATTCCTCCGATGCATCCTTGCGTGTAACGCCTACTGCTTCTGGCGCTGCTGTTGTTGCTGCTGGGAGTCGATGGTCATCCCAGAGGGGAAGTCGTAAGCCCACTTTTACTACTTCCACCAAGCAATTGACTGTCCAACAGTCCTTTGCGAGGAAGATGAAATATCACAGCAGTCATCCTGTTGCAAAGCGGATAACTGAGGCCTTGACAACTATGTTGGTGTTAGACGTGCGTCCGGTATCTGCCGTTAGTTCACAGGGAACAAGACAATTTCTTGAGGTAGTGTGCCCCCGTTACCAAATACCATCTAGGTTCCACTTCTCTAGGCAGGCGATACCGAGAATGTACACGGACGTCAGAAAAAGACTCACCAGTGTCCTAAAAAATGCAGTTGTACCCAATGTCCACTTAACCACGGACATGTGGACAAGTGGAGCAGGGCAGGGTCAGGACTATATGACTGTGACAGCCCACTGGGTAGATGTATGGACTCCCGCCGCAAGAACAGCAGCGGCGGCACCAGTAGCAGCATCTCGCAAACGCCAACTCTTTCCTAGGCAGGCTACGCTTTGTATCACCGGTTTCCAGAATACGCACACAGCTGAAAACCTCTTACGGCAACTGAGGAAGATCATCGCGGAATGGCTTACCCCAATTGGACTCTCCTGGGGATTTGTGGCATCGGACAACGCCAGCAATATTGTGTGTGCATTAAATATGGGCAAATTCCAGCACGTCCCATGTTTTGCACATACCTTGAATTTGGTGGTGCAGAATTTTTTAAAAAACGAGAGGGGCGTGCAAGAGATGCTGTCGGTGGCCAGAAGAATTGCGGGACACTTTCGGCGTACAGGCACCACGTACAGAAAACTGGAGCACCACCAAAAACGCCTGAACCTGCCCTGCCATCATCTGAAGCAAGAAGTGGTAACGAGGTGGAATTCAACCCTCTATATGCTTCAGAGGTTGGAGGAACAGCAAAAGGCCATTCAAGCCTATGCAATTGAGCACGATATAGGAGGTGGAATGTACCTGTCTCAAGCGCAGTGGAGAATGATTTCAACGTTGTGCAAGGTTCTGCAACCTTTTGAACTTGCCACACGTGAAGTCAGTTCAGACACTGCCAGCCTGAGTCAGGTCATTCCCCTCATCAGGCTTTTGCAGAAGAAGCTGGAGGCATTGAAGGAGGAGCTAAAAGGGAGCGATTCCGCTAGGCATGTGGGACTTGTGGATGCAGCCCTTAATTCGCTTAACAAGGATTCACGGGTGGTCAATCTGTTGAAATCAGAGCACTACATTTTGGCCACCGTGCTCGATCCTAGATTTAAAACCTACCTTGGATCTCTCTTTCCGGCAGACACAAGTCTGCTGGGGTTCAAAGACCTGCTGGTGACAAAATTGTCAAGTCAAGCGGAACGCGACCTGTCAACATCTCCTCCTTCACATTCTCCCGCAACTGGGGGTGCGAGGAAAAGGCTCAGAATTCCGAGCCCACCCGCTGGCGGTGATGCAGGGCAATCTGGAGCGACTGCTGATGTTGACATCTGGTCCGGACTGAAGGACCTGACAACGATTACGGACATGTCGTCTACTGTCACTGCATATGATTCTGTCACCATTGAAAGAATGGTGGAGGATTATATGAGTGACCGCATCCAAGTAGGCACGTCAGACAGTCCGTACTTATACTGGCAGGAAAAAGAGGCAATTTGGAGGCCCTTGCACAAACTGGCTTTATTCTACCTAAGTTGCCCTCCCACAAGTGTGTACTCCGAAAGAGTGTTTAGTGCCGCCGCTCACCTTGTCAGCAATCTGCGTACGAGGTTACTTCCAGAAAATGTGGAGAAGATGATGTTCATTAAAATGAATTATAATCAATTCCTCCGTGGAGACATTGACCAGCAGCAATTGCCTCCACAAAGTACACAGGGAGCTGAGATGGTGGATTCCAGTGGGGACGAATTGATAATCTGTGAGGAGCGGTATGTACACGGTGATATATCGGAGGATGATGATGAGGTGGACATCTTGCCTCTGTAGAGCCAGTTTGTGCAAGGAGAGATTAATTGCTTCTTTTTCGGTGGGGGTCCAAACCAACCCGTCATTTCAGTCACAGTCGTGTGGCAGACCCTGTCACTGAAATGATGGGTTGGTTAAAGTGTGCATGTCCTGTTTATACAACATAAGGGTGGGTGGGAGGGCCCAAGGACAATTCCATCTTGCACCTCTTTTTTCTTTCATTTTTATTTGCGTCATGTGCTGTTTGGGGAGTGTTTTTTGGAAGGGCCATCCTGCGTGACACTGCAGTGCCACTCCTAGATGGGCCAGGTGTTTGTGTCGGCCACTAGGGTCGCTTATCTTACTCACACAGCTACCTCATTGCGCCTCTTTTTTTCTTTGCGTCATGTGCTGTTTGGGGAGTGTTTTTTGGAAGGGCCATCCTGCGTGACACTGCAGTGCCACTCCTAGTTGGGCCCGGTGTTTGTGTCGGCCACTAGGGTCGCTTATCTTACTCACACAGCTACCTCATTGCGCCTCTTTTTTTTCTTCTTTGCGTCATGTGCTGTTTGGGGAGTGTTTTTTGGAAGGGCCATCCTGCGTGACACTGCAGTGCCACTCCTAGATGGGCCAGGTGTTTGTGTCGGCCACTAGGGTCGCTTATCTTACTCACACAGCTACCTCATTGCGCCTCTTTTTTTCTTTGCGTCATGTGCTGTTTGGGGAGTGTTTTTTGGAAGGGCCATCCTGCGTGACACTGCAGTGCCACTCCTAGATGGGCCCGGTGTTTGTGTCGGCCACTAGGGTCGCTTATCTTACTCACACAGCTACCTCATTGCGCCTCTTTTTTTCTTTGCGTCATGTGCTGTTTGGGGAGTGTTTTTTGGAAGGGCCATCCTGCGTGACACTGCAGTGCCACTCCTAGATGGGCCAGGTGTTTGTGTCGGCCACTAGGGTCGCTTATCTTACTCACACAGCTACCTCATTGCGCCTCTTTTTTTCTTTGCGTCATGTGCTGTTTGGGGAGTGTTTTTTGGAAGGGCCATCCTGCGTGACACTGCAGTGCCACTCCTAGATGGGCCAGGTGTTTGTGTCGGCCACTAGGGTCGCTTATCTTACTCACACAGCTACCTCATTGCGCCTCTTTTTTTCTTTGCGTCATGTGCTGTTTGGGGAGTGTTTTTTGGAAGGGCCATCCTGCGTGACACTGCAGTGCCACTCCTAGATGGGCCCGGTGTTTGTGTCGGCCACTAGGGTCGCTTATCTTACTCACACAGCTACCTCATTGCGCCTCTTTTTTTCTTTGCGTCATGTGCTGTTTGGGGAGTGTTTTTTGGAAGGGCCATCCTGCGTGACACTGCAGTGCCACTCCTAGATGGGCCAGGTGTTTGTGTCGGCCACTAGGGTCGCTTATCTTACTCACACAGCTACCTCATTGCGCCTCTTTTTTTCTTTGCGTCATGTGCTGTTTGGGGAGTGTTTTTTGGAAGGGCCATCCTGCGTGACACTGCAGTGCCACTCCTAGATGGGCCCGGTGTTTGTGTCGGCCACTAGGGTCGCTTATCTTACTCACACAGCTACCTCATTGCGCCTCTTTTTTTCTTTGCGTCATGTGCTGTTTGGGGAGTGTTTTTTGGAAGGGCCATCCTGCGTGACACTGCAGTGCCACTCCTAGATGGGCCCGGTGTTTGTGTCGGCCACTAGGGTCGCTTAGCTTAGTCATCCAGCGACCTCGGTGCAAATTTTAGGACTAAAAATAATATTGTGAGGTGTGAGGTATTCTGAATAGACTGAAAATGAGTGGAAATTATGGATTTTGAGGTTAATAATACTTTGGGTTTAAAATGACCCCCAAATTCTATGATTTAAGCTGTTTTTTAGTGTTTTTTGAAAAATACACCCGAATCCAAAACACACCCGAATCCGACAAAAAAAATTCGGTGAGGTTTTGCCAAAACGCGGTCGAACCCAAAACACGGCCGCGGAACCGAACCCAAAACCAAAACCCGAAAAATTTCAAGTGCACATCCCTAATATATACACAGAGAAAGAAAACCACAGCACTCACCACACCAGAAGTGGGGCACAGCTATGCACTTACCACTCACATGGTGGGGTGCATGTAACACAGCACTCTCCACCACAAAAGCAGGGTACACAGCTGCACTATCCACTGTTAATGCTGATATTGATTACCTTATAACCTTCAATATATGGGTAAGAGACTCATACGCAAATGGCGTATGATATACCGTAAGGGTACGCACTTAGCCTAGCGGACGCTTAGCCGTGGACGAGACGCACGAGCGGCACGTTCGCTCACGGCGTGCCGCTGACTGACGTAATGATACGCTACCAGCGTAGCGGACGCTCGAGACCACGAGGAGATCACAAGCGGCGCTGACGCTCACAGATTAAAACCTTAATAACTATACCATAAGTAATGAACTTATACTGTAAACCTTTGTGCAGTGATCAGGTGTAAATGCAACTCAGTTAGTTAAAAAGCTGTATGAGCGTTTGTGACGCTCTGTGAACACTTAGCAATATAATAAACACTCAAATACCGGTCTAAGGTTCTAACACCTTTAAATGAACGTTCAATCGCAAAAAGAATACACAATACAAGTTATACGCTACCAAACTAACATAAAATACCTAACAGAGTTACTACACGTTAAAAATACAACAATGGCACAATTACGTTTAAGGGGAAGGAGAGAGAGAGAGAGAGAGAGAGAGAGAGTGGCTTACAATAAACATGAGGTAAGATGGTTGCAGAGAAACTTACGCACAAGGGGAACAATCGCATGCGCCTTTCTGGATATCCAGCTCTCGATTATCAGTGATGAGAACCGTTGAGAAGAGTAGAGTGGGAGCTGGATCAGATCGGCTTGTCTTTATATACACTACACACAGTACAATACAATGGTCCCTACAATCGCATTGTTCATTGGACACAGGAATTCGTCTCTGCATTATAACAAAAGGTCATAGGTTGGTTCACACAGGTGGGCTGTGACTATTTCAAACTGCTCAGGTGGGAGGGGAACTGAGGTTTCCCGCCGCATGGGTAATAAAGTGCAGACATAGTAAATGTCCATAAACTTCTTATAGTCATAACTATTCGCACGAGCGATTAATCTGTTTTTAACCAACACCGGAATATTGCTAATTAAATACTCTTCCGATGGGTACTAAACACCACTGTGTAACCCCTGTCTGACCCTTCGTATCAAACAAAGAGCGATCTCTTTGTCTATGAACATGCTATATTAACTAAACTTTCAGATTCTATCAAAGGGACCATAATCTACAAAATACATTATATGACTAAAATATGTTATGATCGAGTCGCACGCTAGACGTACACAAACACTACCGTAAATGCGCATACCGTGCGCCCGCGGGTGCACGCAACAGCGAGTATACGCACGCACGGGAGGGCTCATGCATGCGCAGCGGGGACACTCATGAGGTGCAAATATGGCAATGTGCATCATGATATTTTTCTGACTTTGACAGTCCACCCTTTGGCAGTCCTCAATAACTGCCACTTCCTAAAACATTTCAAAAAGAGAAAAATATATGTCATATGTAAATACATTTCTATGGTTGGGTAAGGGAGGAGAAAAGAAGGTGGGAAAAGGGTATGACCTAGTGAGATAGCAGAAGCATGTGTGTATGAATCCATGTTTGGGGGGTCATGTATCATCGTGCCGTACGTGTTTTAAATCAAGCTTCGAGGTATTGCGAAGTATACATTTGAATTCCTTCTTATCCCGTATTAAGGGTCTGTGGTTGGGCTGTCAAACTTACCGAGCTCTTTTCGGCTTTTGGTTGTAACAAAATGGGGGAGCACATTTTAGTTGATGATACATGAATGGGGGGATATCTGAGTGCTGATATCTGTGCCTGTATTCCCTATCGACTATGTGTGTCATTACCTGAAGGTTGTAGAGATGAAGATAAGAAACAATTATGGTAAATGCAGTGATATTCTATGTGAGGTTAATATGCATTTGTTGATTGAAGTCTTGTCTGGTGTCTTGTCTTGATGTACATGTTGACTGTAGTCTCCTTGGGCTTTTGCCAAAAGTGCAAGCAAAAGCTTTCTCAATGTCCATAGACTTACAAAAAGTGTTGGGCTAGCGTAAAATTAACGTTACTAGGGATAAGGGGGTCTATGGCATAGTCCATCTGTTGTCTGTGTAAAAGGTTGTCAAATTCTTCTTCCAAGCGGATGTCTTTTCACCTTGGGGAAAAACAAAGGAGAAACGGGTGAAAGAAACGGACCGTGGAATCACAATTTCATCACAACATTGTCTCTATTGTGGGGTCATAAATCAAATCCATTGGAATTATAATGTCCTCACTCCTTAGACTCATCACCCTAGTACTTCGTTTACACTTCGTTAAAGCCTGAACGCATCTAAATATCAAGCCAATCGATATGACGATACCCAAGATACACAGAAGAAACTTCCCTACATCCATTATAATTCCTTGAGCCCATTCTCCTAAACCAGAGAACCAATTTCGCGGGTTCAACCATGACACCCAACCGGTCAGCTTATTACCCACAGCAGCAAGGGTGAGATTGTGTCTCCTGTGGAATTCCCACTTTAATTGGAGAATATCGTCCATCTTTTGGTCTATGACCTCGACCGGGTCCTCGGTGCTATTTGTAATATAAGTGCAGCATTTTACGCCGTACTGCGTTGCCAGTGTGACACAATATCCACCTGTCACTGCCGTGAGATAATTAAGAACCATCCTATGCTGAACCAGTTCTGTTTTATAAGCCTGGAGCTCCCTTCCAGTATACCTAAAAGTGTCGTCATACATTTCAGTGATATTGTCTAATAAATTTGCAAGCGCAGATATATATTTATAGTTCAACACTCCTCTGGTGGTGCGAGTGATGTCTAACGCGAGTAGAACCTGAATCCCGGTGGATTCATGGATCAGGTCAGAGGCCGGATGCTCTGTCTTTTCTGTCAGTTGCCTTTTAACTACGTGCTCGTAATGAGTGTGAGTGTAAGGAGCTTGGGCACCACGGTGAATATCTTTCATTTTGGTATGCGATACAGTCATTACCTCAGGCAGTACTTTTCCAATATAACATAATCCTTCTGAGTTTGGGGCAAGCCACTTATACTCCTTCCTCCGTCATATGAAATATGCATCATCGGGGAGAACATATGGGACGGAGTAGGACATAACCATATTACACATTTTCCATATGAAATCTCCTAACCCTAATTCTCCCATCTGTTTAGTACACGTATCTGTTTGTACGATATGTGCACAGTATCCTGGTGATACTTCTCCAACTCTCATGATCCTACTTCCTAGGGTATACCTATATCGGAAATATTTTCCACTACCGGCTATGTGGCGTATAAGTTCTGTATCTGTAGGCATTCAATCTGCTCTATATGAAAAGGTCATGGTTTGGTTATTCCATGACACTTCCCAATTTCCCGGCTTTCGGGGATTGGAAATGTTAAAACATATTAGGGATCTATCCACATGATATTGGTGGAGCTTCAAACTAGGAGGACTGGAGATATTAAACCTCCTGTCCACCGGCCTCCCACCACTTAGCTCAAGTACCTCCCCTACCGTTAAAGGGAAGGGTACTAATCCTGATTTGCTATGGCCTTGAGGTACTTGAGAGCATATCCAACAATCTGTCTGATTTAACACCTTACCCACTAAGGAGTGATAGTCACTCAATGGATGCCGGTCCATGTGGATATTAAAACTGAATGACATTTCTTGATGCACCCATCCTCAACTACACTGTCACAGAGTCTACAGATACAGTTCTCTTCAGCTAACCATCCTTCACAATAACTTCTATTGCCAATGCTATCGGATCGTTTTCTGATACTCGCCTTTGCTTGATGATTATGTTGTTCTTAGAAATCTACGCCTCCATCTTTGTCATCAGAACCCGTTCCAGAACCTCTCTCGACCTCCATGGTACTCTCGCCGGAACAGACTGCTCTGGTCAACATCATGGTCAACAGGAAAATCCGGATCACAGTCTCTTGGGGCAAGTCCATCTTATAGGAGGAAATGGAGAAAAATGAGAAGGGGGAAAGAAATAATTGAGGGGGATGGGATGGGAAGTGGAGAAAAACAATAAAAGGGAACAGGGAATCGACAACTGCCTCCGATCTTTTCAATGCTCAGGTGACGTCTCAGTCCTCCTGAAACAGACACTCCAGTGATACAACTTCCTCTACCGTCTGTTCTTTATCACGGGACCTCTCTGGATCAGCAACCTTCTTACAATGGGACGAATGAACCCAAGTCTCTCTCTCGGCAACCTTCAATGCTGTCGTGCTAATCAATAAGACTTGATATGGTCCTTCCCATCTGTCAATAAGGCAACCTGAGCGTAGAAAATTCCGTATCATTACATAATCCCCAGGTTCAATGTCATGACAATTACTATCTGGCAGATCAGGAATCACTAACTTCAGATTGTCATTCTGATTCCTTAGCTGTTTACTCATGTTAACCAGGTATTTTACAGTCACTTCATTGTTACACTTCAAATCATCCTGAGGGTTAATCATGACATGCGGTTGTCGACCAAACAGAATTTCAAAAGGAGACAAATTAAGAGGGGACCTGGGAGTGGTTCTGATGCTGTATAATACAATTGGCAAAGCTTCAGGCCACAAAAGTCCTGTTTCAGTCATTACCTTGCTCAATTTATTTTTAATAGTGCTGTTAACTCTTTCCACCTTTGCACTCGCCTGGGGGCGGTACGGAGTGTGCAGCTTACTATTAATTCCCATCAACTTACACATTGTTTGAAAGACTTCACCTGTAAAATGGGTACCCCTATCACTCTCAATGATTCTAGGGATACCGAACCTACACACAAATTCCTGCACAATTTTCTTTGCAGTAAATACAGCGGTATTTGTGGCCGCGGGAAATGCTTCGACCCAATTTGAAAACACATCTATACAAACTAGTGCATACTTCAAATTTCGACAAGGGGGTAATTGTATGAAATCAATTTGTGTCACCTGAACAGGGCCGCCTGTAGGTGGGATATGAGATGGTTCCGTCGGTATTACCTTTCTGATATTCTTCCTCAAGCAGGTGAGGCATGTCATTGCCCTTTTTCCCGCATGGGAAGAAAATCCTGGGGCGCACCAATATGCTCTTACCAACTTGCACATCCCTTCCTTGCCTAGATGAGTCAGCCCATGTACTGCTTCCGCTAAACTTGGAAGGTATGCTCTGGGTGCCACTGGTTTACCCTGTCCATCTGTCCAGAGTCCTGAGGACTCTTGGCCATATCCTTTTGACCTCCAAACTGCCTTTTCCTGAGTGGAACACAAATTTTGCATTTCACACAATTTCTGTGTGTTGACGGTATTGAATACCATCAGTTGTGTGGTGTCTGTCTGTCTGTGGGTTCCAGCTGCTAATTTAGCAGCTTCGTCTGCTCGGCTGTTACCAAGTGATACCGGGTCTTGGCTATATGTATGTGCTTTACATTTGATAACAGCCACTCTGTCGGGTTCCTGTATCGCTGTTAGAAGCCTTTTGATGTGGGCTGCATGCGCTACGGGTGTGCCAGCTGCCGTCATGAAAATTCTGAGGCGCCATAGGGCTCCGAAATCATGGACTACCCCGAAGGCGTATTTAGAATCGGTGTAGATATTGGCTGACTTGCCCTTAGCCAATTCACATGCTCTGGTTAGGGCAACCAGTTCAGCAACCTGGGCTGAGTGAGGTGGGCCTAGCGGTTCTGCTTCTATGGTGCCTTGGTCATCTACGACTGCGTATCCAGCACACAAGTCTCCCGAGTCCGTCTGTCTGTGACAACTACCGTCAGTGTAGAAAGTAAAATCTACATCTTCCAGTGGGTTGTCACTGATGTCAGGCCTTGCCGTGAAATTTTGGGTCAAATATTCCATACAATCATGCGTGTCATCCCCTGTATTAAATACTCCTTCACTATTACTCTCATTCTCCACCCTTTGTGCCTGTCCAGGCACACCTGGGAGATACGTTGCAGGATTTAATGCACTGCATCTCTTTATGGTGATGTTTACGGGGGCCATCAATGCCAATTCCCATCTTGTAAACCGCGCTGATGAGACGTGTCTAGTTTAAGCCGAATTTAGCAAGGCTGACACTGCATGCGGTGTATGGATTGTGAGGTTGTGACCTAGCACTACATCTTCGCTTTTTGTCACTAGCAATGCTATTGCAGCAACGCTTCGCAAGCATGTGGGGAGGGATCGCGCTACTGTATCTAGCTGAGCGCTGTAGTATGCTACCGGCCTGCTGGCATCACCGTGCTTTTGGGTTAGGACGCCTGCCGCGCAACCAGCACTTTCTGTTCCGTACAGCTCAAAGGGTTTCCCATAGTCAGGCATACCTAATGCTGGTGCCTGCGTTAGGCACTGTTTAAGTCTTTCAAATGCCATCTCAGATTCGTCTGTATGCGAAATCCTATCAGGTTTGTTTGATGAGACCATCTCTTGCAAAGGTAATGCTAGAATGGAAAAACCTGGGATCCAGTTACGGCAATAGCCACACATTCCTAAAAACGTTCTGATCTGTTGCTGGGTTTGTGGCAGAGTCATATCTTGAATTGCTTGAATTCTATCAGCGGTCAGGTGTCTCAGTCCTTGTGTCAAACAGTGTCCCAAATATTTTACTTTAGTCTGGCATAATTGCAACTTGTCTTTGGAAACCTTGTGTCCTGTGTCTGAAAGATGAAACAGGAGCTGTTTCGTATCTCTCAGGGACGCTTCCAGTGAATCTGAACACAGTAGTAAATCATCCACATACTGTATCAATATTGATCCACTCTCTGGTTGGAAAGACTGTAAACAATCATGCAAAGCCTGTGAAAATATACTTGGACTGTCTATGAAACCTTGTGGTAATCGAGTCCATGTGTATTGGACTCCTCTGTATGTGAATGCAAACAAATATTGGCTGTCAGGGTGCAGAGGTACCGAGAAAAAGGCGGAGCAGAGGTCAATAACAGTGAAAAATTTCGCAGTGGGAGGGATCTGCATAAGGATGACAGCTGGATTTGGCACTACAGGGAACTGACTCTCAACTATTTTGTTAATCCCCCTTAGATCCTGTACTAGCCTGTAACCCCTCCCCCCACTCTTTTTAACAGGGAAGATGGGACTATTGGCAGTGCTGGATGTTCTTACCAGAATTCCCTGTTGTAGCAAGCGCTCTATTACGGGGTACACTCCTAACTCCACCTCTGGCTTCAGTGGGTATTGTGGGATTTTTGGAGCTATCCTACCATCTTTTACTTGCACAACTACCGGAGCTACGTTTGCCATTAATCCAGTGTCTTGTCCATCTTTAGTCCAAAGTGACTCTGGTATTTGGGATGTCATTTCTTCTACTTGGGATGGAGTCCTATTTGTAATAACAGTATGTGACATTAATTTTGATGGGGAGTCTAGCATGTCTCGTACTTCCTGAGCGTGATTCTCAGGTATGTCTAAGAATACACCTTCAGGAGTACAATAAATGACGCACCCCATTTTACACAATAAATCTCTTCCCAGGAGATTAGTCGGTGCCGATGCAGCCAGCAAAAAGGAATGCTTGGTATGCAAAGGCCCTATTGTAATCTCTGCTGGTTTGCTAACAGGGTAGTGCTGTACTACTCCCGTTACTCCCATGGCTGGAATTGTCTTACCAGTGGTTCTCATGCCCACTGTCGAATTTATCACTGATTTGGCCGCCCCCGTATCTACAAGGAAATTTAATGATTTACCAGCTACATCAATTGTAATCTCGGGTTCACTTCCAAGACTTGCAATCAATTTTACTGGCTGCAGATTACAGGTGTGGCCACACCCCTATTGGGTATGGTGACCTCCCTGAATCGCGCTGGCAGCAACTACTTGTGAAGGGGGTAAATGGGAACTACCAGAAACTTGCTAGTCTCTTTTTGGGGGATATCTTTTTGTTTCCCCTGCATGTGGCTCATAACTCCGTCTCTGCGGTCCTTGATCCCAATTTCGTGTGTCATGTCGTGGTCTAGGGGGTTGATATGATTTTTGTGTAACTTTCACTCTACAGTCTCGTGCAAAGTGTCCCTCTTTATGATAAGAATAACAAGTTACCACATTTGACTTACCCACAGGGGTCGGAGATTTATACAAAGGTTGCCTTGTGGTCAAGGCCTGTATACTTACGGCCATTAACTTATCACTTTGTGACTCCCTGTGTCTGGTGATATTCCGATCATGATCAATAGCGGCCTCTCTCAAAGTAGCCACCGACAGACCTCGCCAACATGGTTGCGTGGTCTGTACCCTTGTCCTCAATACTTCTTTTAAACCATCCATTAACACAGATACTGCTACTTCTCTATTATTTACATTTGTCTTAATGTCTTCTATGCCTGTGTATTTAGCCATTTCCTGTAGTGCCCGATGAAAATACTCAGCAGCTGTTTCTGCCTCTTTTTGTTTAATGGAGAAAATTTTGTTCCATTTGACAACAGCTGGAAAATACTCTTTTAACTGTAAATTTATTCTCTTTACATTGTCTTGGTTGTACACATCCGTAAGGGGTACATCTTCATTTAATTTACAGTCAGCTAAAAACCTTTCTGAGTCGACATTGGAGGGTAAACATGCCCTCAGCAATATCTGCCAGTCTTTGTTATTGGGCTCTACAGTATTCCCTAGGTCTCTAATGTATTTCTGGCTAGCAACTAGATCTTTCCTAGGATCAGGGAATTCAGACACTATTGCTCTTAATTCCATTCGGGAAAACGGACAGTGCATGGCGATGTTTCTGACAGGCGTGGCTCCTGAAGCGTCAGTTTTCCCATTTGGCACTGCTATTACCCTAACGGGATTAACTCCAATAACATCATTCTGAGTAGATTCTACAGCATGTGGTGAAATGGTTTCAGCATAGTGTATGGTGCCGTACTTACCAGTCGATACGACCTCACCTGTCCCTCCGCTAGGGGCCTTTGATACTAATCTTACGGGTTGGGTCGTGCCTACTGCTGTTTCTGATATAGTGGCTGCTAGAGACAGTGCCGATATTTTTGTTGATTCGTCCTCTTGATCACACTCCTGGGGAAAGTTTAAAACAGGGTACAACTTGCATGGGTTAGTATTTGCATTAATTATCTTATTCACATTATCCTTAACATTTATACAGTTACTAAGTGCCTGTTTATGACACACTAGTGCGCCATTCTCTGCAACCAACTTCTCTCCCGTTATGTATGGTGGCGGTGGCGCCGTAGCTATCAGTTTCCTGATAGGGTTAGATCCAGCCGCCTGAGCCAATCCTCTCTGTATTTCACCCTCCTGATGCCATAACTGTAAATAGTCATAATGTTTGATCCGTCTCTTTGCTGATTTAATGAGACATATCTTTCTCCTTAGATTTTGTAACACATCTGGGCTAAAGCTGCCTACCCGGGGGAACTTCTCCCCGTCATGCAGTCATTCTTTCCCATTCATCGCATAAAACCTCTGTGTGTGAACCGTATTTCTCACACATTACATACCTTGCCGACCCGATTGGCCGGTTTACTGAATCAACCCGAACCGAGGTTGATCGCCCCCTACCTGAACAACTGGCCCCCATCCTTGCAGGTGTTGCTTTCACTACCTCTGACCTTCAAATCAGGGTCTTCAGCGAACCCTTACAAAACCAAGATGTCCGGGGTAGGCCGACGGTGGCAGTTTACCGAGTACTCCACTCACTCGCCCACGCCGACCAATACGCCCCCACACTGCCTTAGCGCTGGCGTACTCGACCTAGGGCCCCTGCGACCTGAACCTCTATTTACTGGAACATGCGAGTGTGATCCGCAGAGCACTTAACCCTTTCCAGTAACTATTGGTTGTTGGATAGTTCCTGAGTGACCAGCGAACCTCCCTTAAAATAAAAAAAATTACACAAATCACGTTAGAATGTACAAATAGCGTTTATGACCTCTCTGGTGTACGCAAATGGTACTGGGTCAAGTTACTAACTAATGCACACAATTACGTGCGGTACAATCGTTCAGCACATAAGCAACTAATCTTATGTGCGGAGCGACCAACGGAATCGAAAATTTCGGCTGCGAATTCCTTCAGCCAGAGCTTTAATGGCCTATATGGGTTCCGCACCAACCCTTTCTGGTGTTGTGCTGTTTCTATCTATAGCAGACTTCTTAGTCTGCTGTACCTAGACCTCCTGGTCTGTCTGGACCTCCTGGTCTGTTCTACAGTAGACCTTCTGGTCTTCTATACTCTAATGCTCTTTGTATGTTTAACAAGGGATGCCTCCCAAGCCACCATGCATGTCACTTACATGTATGTACCTCACGAGAACTCGACTTCCTGTGGTTCAACCCAAAAATTGTAGAAACTTATATATATACACACACTCACCACATGTACACTTTAATTTTATTTCTGCGCAGAAATTCCTTTCATTCAGTAACACAGTCTAGACCAGATGAGTCGCAAATTGGAGAAGGATCTATTAGCTTAAAATTTTGGACACTAAAAATTGACTTGCTCTATTCTCGCGTTACTTCCTTTTCGCCTATTTAAAATAATACTATCGTGTGATTTGTATTATGTGGGCGTACCCAGACACTCCGTTGCGTAATATACGTTGTTTTTTTTTCTTCTATGTAGGTATTTACCATTGTGCATCAGCATGACAGGTTTTCTGATGCATTGGTATATTTGTATGTATATACTCCTAAAGGGACTATGTGTGCATTGTCTTCCGGGCTCCTATATATACTGTAGTTAGTCTATGAGACCGCAGCCTATGTGATGGCGGGTCTAATGTGTCAGACTATGATTTATGAGTATAACCACTAGCTTAAAATATGAAAATGATGACTATGTTCAATGTTCCCCCACGAGACACACGATGTGTGCCTAGGCGGAAGTACTGATGGAACGCACAGTGCTTACCGGTGGAGCACATATGATGCGCTTCCGGTCAATGTCATGGAACGCACAGCGGTGACCAGAGGAACGCATATGATGCGCTTCCGGTCATACCGCGAGTTTTACACATAAACACAGTGTTGTAAGTATGGAATATGTCGGTCTTTTCAGTACAGGTAGTTAATAAAGCCCTGTATTGCAGTACATCAGTATCGGTTGTTATTTATGTCCTATATGGTTACCTGCTCCAGTGATTATATGGAACACTTGGACAGGGCTGCTCCAGGCAACTAGGTAATTAAATCATTAAGGTAATTGGGTTTGTGCTATATAAGGGAGCCCGGGAGGCAGATGTCAGTATACTGCTCTCTGGCGTGCTGAACAGATGTCTCCTGTGGTGGTCTTGAAAAAGGCTCTGCGAAGCCGAAACATTGACATGTATGTGATGACTTCAATGGTCTAAATAAAACTTTTTATCTTTGGAAATTGATTGGTGAGTGCCCTCTATTTGAGACCCTCAGCAGGTTCTTGAAAATAATCTGGTATATATATTTATAAAAGATAAAAATATTACAACAGAACTGATCATTGGGGGTAATTCACATCTGATCACAGCAGCAAATTTATTTAGCCAATGGGCTAAACAATTTGGGTCATTACGAGTTGATCGCACGCTGTAACTTTTTTGCAGCCCGTACGATCAACTAGATGCCACCTATGAGGGAGTTTGCATAGCAAGGCTGTGATCGCTTGTGCAGCCCTACTACGCAAAAAAAAAAAGTTTTGTGTAGAACAAGACCAGGGTAAAAGTTACTTACCCTGTGCGATGAATCCAGCATTGCAGGTCCTGGAATTGACGTCTGCATTTGGATCTCCATGCCCAGAAAACGGTGAATTGCCGCCGGGTTCCGCCTTCCTCCTGTCAATCTTCTTGTGGTCACCGCTGCAACTGCTTTCTTCGTTAGTGGCGTCGTTGTCCAGCAAAGGCCATCGCTAAGCAATGACGCTGCTGTGCAATGCAGCCGCAGCACATGCGCAGATCCGACCCGATCGCATGGCTGCGACGAAGCGCAGCGTGCTATCATGTCGGAATGGCCCCCACTGTGCACTGCAGGAGGGGCAGATCTAACATGTGCAGAGAGAGTAAGATTTGGGTGCAAGGTAAATACTGGCTGCTTTATTTTTACCCTGCAATTTAGATTCCAGTTTGAACACATCCCACCCAAATCTAACTCTCTGCACATGCCATTCTCTTTCTTGGTGTTATTAATCGCTGCTCTGTTGGCAGAGCAATGTTGCGCATTCCTCTCTTTGAAGGGCCTAACCGTCTTACTGATGATCTTACTGAAAAATTTATGCAAAACTTCATGCCCGAATGTGAATGGATGAAGTGCTTGGCAGCAAATATGTAGCTACATGACGTGCCGCCCAAGCACATATAGCATTCAGCTTGTCTGGTAACAGCTAGTGATGTGCACCGGACATTTTTCGGGTTTTGTGTTTTGCTTTTGGGTTCGGTTCTGCCGCCGTGCTTTGGGTTCGAACGCGTTTTGGCAAAACCTCACCGAATTATTTTTGTCGGATTCGGGTGTGTTTTGGATTCAGGTGTTTTTTTAAAAAAAACCTAAAAAACAGCTTAAATCATTGAATTTGGGGGTCATTTTGATCCCATAGTATTATTAACCTCAATTACCATAATTTACACTCATTTTCAGTCTATTCTGAAAACCTCACACCTCACATAATTATTTTTAGTCCTAAAATTTGCACCGAGGTCGCTGGATGGCTAAGCTAAGCGACCCAAGTGGCCGACACAAACACCTGGCCCATCTAGGAGTGGCACTGCAGTGTCAGGCAGGATGGCCCTTCCAAAAAATACTCCCCAAACAGCACATGACGCAAAGAAAAAAAGAGGCGCAATGAGGTAGCTGTGTGAGTAAGCTAAGCGACCCTAGTGGCCGACACAAACACCTGGCCCATCTAGGAGTGGCACTGCAGTGTCACGCAGGATGGCCCTTCCAAAAAATACTCCCCAAACAGCACATGATGCAAAGAAAAAAGAGGCGCAATGTGGTAGCTGTGTGAGTAAGCTAAGCGACCATAGTGGCCGACACAAACACCTGGCCCATCTAGGAGTGGCACTGCAGTGTCACGCAGGATGGCCCTTCCAAAAAATACTCCCCAAACAGCACATGACGCAAAGAAGAAAAGAGGCGCAATGAGGTAGCTGTGTGAGTAAGCTAAGCGACCCTAGTGGCCGACACAAACACCTGTCCCATCTAGGAGTGGCACTGCAGTGTCAGGCAGGATGGCCCTTCCAAAAAATACTCCCCAAACAGCACATGACGCAAAGAAAAAAAGAGGCGCAATGAGGTAGCTGTGTGAGTAAGCTCAGCGACCCTAGTGGCCGACACAAACACCTGGCCCATCTAGGAATGGCACTGCAGTGTCACGCAGGATGGCCCTTCCAAAAAATACTCCCCAAACAGCACATGACGCAAAGAAAAAAAGAGGCGTAATGAGGTAGCTGTGTGAGTAAGCTAAGCGACCCTAGTGGCCGACACAAACACCTGGCCCATCTAGGAGTGGCACTGCAGTGTCAGGCAGGATGGACCTTCCAAAAAATACTCCCCAAACAGTACATGACGCAAATAAAAATGAAAGAAAAAAGAGGTGCAAAATGGAATTGTCCTTGGGCCCTCCCACCCACCCTTATGTTGTATAAACAGGACATGCACACTTTAACGAACCCATCATTTCAGTGACAGGGTCTGCCACACGACTGTGACTGAAATGACTGGTTGGTTTGGGCCCCCACTAAAAAAGAAGCAATCAATCTCTCCTTGCACAAACTGGCTCTACGGAGGCAAGATGTCCACCTCATCATCATCGTCCGATTCATCACAACTTTCACTGTGTACATCCCCCTCCTTACAGATTATTAATTCGTCCCCACTGGAATCCACCATCTCAGATCCCCGTGTACTTTCTGGAGGCAATTGCTGCTGGTGAATGTCTCCATGGAGGAATTGATTATAATTCATTTTAATGAACATCATCTTCTCCACATTTTCTGGAAGTAACCTCGTACGCCGATTGCTGACAAGGTGAGCGGCGGCACTAAACACTCTTTCGGAGTACACACTGGAGGGAGGGCAACTTAGGTAGAATAAAGCCAGTTTCTGCAAGGGCCTCCAAATTGCCTCTTTTTCCTGCCAGTATACGTACGGACTGTCTGACGTGCCTACTTGGATGCGGTCACTCATATAATCCTCAACCATTCTTTCAATGGTGAGAGAATCATATGCAGTGACAGTAGACGACATGTCAGTAATCGTTGGCAGGTCCTTCAGTCCGGACCAGATGTCAGCATCAGCAGTCGCTCCAGACTGCCCTGCATCACCGCCAGCGGGTGGGCTCGGAATTCGTAGCCTTTTCCTCGCACCCCCAGTTGCGGGAGAATGTGAAGGAGGAGATGTTGACGGGTTGCGTTCCGCTTGACTTGACAGTTTTCTCACCAGCAGTTCTTTGAACCTCTGCAGACTTGTGTCTGCCGGAAAGAGAGATCCAACGTAGGTTTTAAATCTAGGATCGAGCACGGTGGCCAAAATGTAGTGCTCTGATTTCAACAGATTGACCACCCGTGAATCCTGGTTAAGCGAATGAAGGACTCCATCCACAAGTCCCACATGCCTAGCGGAATCGCTCTGTTTTAGCTCCTCCTTCAATGCCTCCAGCTTCTTCTGCAAAAGCCTGATGAGGGGAATGACCTGACTCAGGCTGGCTGTGTCTGAACTGACTTCACGTGTGGCAAGTTCAAAGGGTTGCAGAACCTTGCCCAACGTTGAAATCATTCTCCACTGCGCTTGAGACAGGTGCATTCCACCTCCTTTGCCTATATCGTGGGCAGATGTATAGGCTTGAATGGCCTTTTGCTGCTCCTCGATCCTCTGAAGCATATAGAGGGTTGAATTCCACCTTGTTACCACCTCTTGCTTCAGATTATGGCAGGGCAGGTTCAGGTTTTTTTGGTGGTGCTCCAGTCTTCTGTACACGGTGCCTGTACGCCGAAAGTGGCCCGCAATTCTTCTGGCCACCGACAGCATTTCTTGCACGCCCCTGTCGTTTTTTAAATAATTCTGCACCACCAAATTCAAGGTATGTGCAAAACATGGGACGTGCTGGAATTTGCCCAGATGTAATGCACGCACAATATTGCTGGCGTTGTCCGATGTCACAAATCCCCAGGAGAGTCCAATTGGGGTAAGCCATTCTGCGATGATCTTCCTCAGTTGCCGTAAGAGGTTTTCAGCTGTGTGCGTATTCTGGAAAGCGGTGATACAAAGCGTAGCCTGCCTAGGAACGAGTTGGCGTTTGCGAGATGCTGCTACTGGTGCCGCCGCTGCTGTTCTTGCAGCGGGAGGCAATACATCTACTCAGTGGGCTGTCACAGTCATGTAGTCCTGAGTCTGCCCTGCTCCACTTGTCCACATGTCCGTGGTTAAGTGGACACTGGGTACAACTGCATTTTTTAGGACACTGGTGAGTCTTTTTCTGACGTCCGTGTACATTCTCGGTATCGCCTGCCTAGAGAAGTGGAACCTAGATGGTATTTGGTAACGGGGGCACACTACCTCAAGAAATTGTCTAGTTCCCTGTGAACTAACGGCGGATACCGGACGCACGTCTAACACCAACATAGTTGTCAAGGCCTCAGTTATCCGCTTAGCAACAGGATGACTGCTGTGATATTTCATCTTCCTCACAAAGGACTGTTGGACAGTCAATTGCTTACTGGAAGTAGTACAAGTGGTCTTCCGACTTCCCCTCTGGGATGACGATCGACTCCCAGCAGCAACAACAGCAGCGCCAGCAGCAGTAGGCATTACACTCAAGGATGCATCGGAGGAATCCCAGGCAGGAGAGGACTCGTCAGACTTGCCAGTGACATGGCCTGCAGGACTATTGGCTTTCCTGGGTAAGGATGAAATTGACACTGAGGGAGTTGGTGGTGTGGTTTGCGCGAGCTTGGTTACAAGAGGAAGGGATTTACTGGTCAGTAGACTGCTTCCGCTGTCGCCCAAAGTTTATGAACTTGTCACTGACTTATTATGAATGTGCTGCAGGTGACATATAAGGGAGGATGTTCCGAGGTTGTTAACGTCCTTACCGCTACATATTACAGCTTGACAAAGGCAACACACGGCTTGACACCTGTTGTCCGCATTTCTGTTGAAATACTTCCACACTGAAGAGCTGATTTTTTTTGTATTTTGATCAGGCATGTCAATGGCCATATTCCTCCCACGGACAACAGGTGTCTCCCCGGGTGCCTGACTTAAACAAACCACCTCACCATCAGAATCCTCCTTGTCAATTTCCTCCCCAGCGCCAGCAACACCCATATCCTCATCCTGGTGTACTTCAACACTGACATCTTCAATTTCACTATCAGGAACTGGACTGTGGGTGCTCCTTTCAACACTTGCAGGGGGCGTGCAAATGGTGGAAGGCGCAAGCTCTTCCCGTCCAGTGTTGGGAAGGTCAGGCATCGGAACCGACACAATTGGACTCTCCTTTGGGATTTCGAAGAACGCACAGTTCTTTGCTGTGCTTTTGCCGCAAGTCTTTTCTTTTTTCTAGCGAGAGGATGAGTGCTTCCATCCTCATGTGAAACTGAACCACTAGCCATGAACATAGGCCAGGGCCTCAGCCATTCCTTGCCACTCCGTGTCGTAAATGGCATATTGGCAAGTTTACGCTTCTCCTCAGACGCTTTTAATTTTGATTTTTGGGTAATTTTTTTACTGATCTTTTGTGTTTTGGATTTTACATGCTCTGTACTATGACATTGGGCATCGGCCTTGGCAGACGACGTTGATGGCATTTCATCGTCTCGGCCATGACTAGTGGCAGCAGCTTCAGCATGAGGTGGAAGTGGATCTTGATCTTTCCCTATTTTTTTAACCTCCACATTTTTGTTCTCCTTATTTTGCGCACAACTAAAAGCCACCACAGGTATACAATGTAGATGGGTGGATAGTATACTATTATTACTTATACTTATGGACGACGAGTGACGACACAGAGGTAGGTACAGCCGTGGCCTACCATACTGCTGCTTATATATATATATAATATACTGTATAACGGACCTGGTGGACACTGTCAGCAGACTGCTAAACTAGTATGAAGAAAGAAAAAACACCACAGATATACAATGTAGATGGATGGATAGTATAGTATTACTTATACTTATGGACGACGAGTGACGACACAGAGGTAGGTACAGCCGTGGCCTACCGTACTGCTGCTTATATAATATACTGTATAACAGACCTGGTGGACACTGTCAGCAGACTGCTAAACTAGTATGAAGAAAGAAAACAAAACACCACTGGTATACAATGTAGATGGATGGATAGTATAGTATTATATTACTTATGGACGACGAGTGCACTGACGACACAGAGGTAGGTACAGCCGTGGCCTACTGTACTGCTGCTTATATAATATACTCAGGGCCGGTTCAAGGGCGCAGAGCGCCCCGGGCAGGGAAGGGGGCGTGGTCTAATACAGGGGGCGTGGTCAGTTACGCCCCCTGTACATTGCTAGAACCGCTTGAATGCTGAGCGATGCGCGATGACGTCATCGCGCACCGCACAGCAAAAGGTTCTCTCCACGCAGGGAAACTAGACACTATGCATCTAGTTCCCTTCGTGGAGAGGACCTTTGCTGTGCGGTGCGCGATAAAGTCATCGCGCACCGCTCAGCAAAGTTACTCTCCACGAAGGGAAACTAGACGCATAGCGTCTAGTTCCCTTCACAGGGGACGGCAGCGGGCAGCGGAGGCGGACGGGGGACACAGCGGGCAGCAGTGGCGGATCTTGCCACGGTGCGGCGCCCTCCGGATGGCGCCAGCGCCCTCCGGAAGGCGGCGCCCCGGGCAAAGTCCTGCTTGCCCGTGGCAAGATCCGCTACTGAATATACTGTATAACGGACCTGGTGGACACTGTCAGCAGACTGCTAAACTAGTATGAAGAAAGAAAAAAAAACACCACAGGTATACAATGTAGATGGATGGATAGTATAGTATTATATTACTTATGGACGACGAGTGCACTGACGACACAGAGGTAGGTACAGCCGTGGCCTACCATACTGCTGCTTATATAATATACTGTATAACGGACCTGGAGGACACTGTCAGCAGACCGCTAAACAAACTAGTATGAAGAAAAAAAAATACACTGGAGTGTTTTTCAGGCAGACAAACGTATACTGGACTGGTGGTCACTGTCAGCAAAACTGTGCACTGTACTCCTGCTATAACTGCTCCCCAGTCCCCACAATTAGGCAGTGTGAGCAGTGCACTCAGCACAGATATATCATGCAGCAGTGCAGCACACTGAGTGAGCACAGATATGGTGGAGCGTTTTTTTTCAGGCAGAGAAACAAAGGATTAAACTCACTGGTGGTATAATCAAAACCCTGCACTGTACTCCCTAACAGCTGCTCCCCGTCCCCAATCCTCCCCACAATTATAACAATGTCACTCTTAGTCTTTTCTATTACGGAGAGGACGCCAGCCACGTCCTCTCCCTATCAATCTCAATGCACGTGTGAAAATGGCAGCGACGCGCGGCTCCTTATATAGAATCCGAGTCTCGCAAGAATCCGACAGCGGGATGATGATGTTCGGTCGCGCTCAGGTTAACCGAGCAAGGCGGGAGGATCCGAGTCGCTCGGACCCGTGTAAAAAAAAGGTGAAGTTCGGGCGGGTTCGGATTCCGAGGAACCGAACCCGCTCATCACTAGTAACAGCATTGGGAGATTTTCTCTTACTGATGTCTGTGCACATGATGAGGTCACGTATATTGCTACCCCTCTTGTAGCAAAACATAATTTTAGTATGTCTTAGATTTTTCAAATGATTATCTTGTTGTATAATAGGCCACAAGTTACTTGATGTTTCACATATAAATTTATCAGCAACATAGAATTTATGTACCTAATGTAAATGGTCCTGAGTCTACACCTCCTTTTTCTTACTTCTACAGATTGTATCACGAAATTTATGCAGCATTTTTTGCATGCTTGGTTCTATTTCCTCCTGATCACTGATTAGACTTTTACATTTCAGAAGTGGTGAGTAGAAGAGTCCCCTTTTTTTAATGCTGAGCAATGATGACTCTGAGAAATTCATTCCTGCCACTTAGCTTACAATAAATTGCTGTAATGAGATTCCCATCCACTAGCCGTATATAAATATAAATACAGTGGGGCAAAAAAGTATTTGGACAGCCACCGATTGTGCACGTTGACCCACTTAAAAAGATGAGAGAGGTCTGTAATTTCCATCATAGGTACACTTCAACTGTGAGAAACAGAATCCAAAGAAAAAGCCCAGGAAATCACATTGTATGATTTTCAAAAAATGTATTTGTATATTCTTGCAGAAAATAAATATTTGGACTATCAAAAAGTTTAACTCAATACTTTGTAATAAAACTTCGTTTGGTAATTACAGATGTCAAACGTTTCCTGTAGTTCTTGACCAGGTTTGCACACAATGTAGCAGGTATTTTGGGCCACCCTTCCATGCAGATCTTCTCTAAATCTGTCATGTTTTGGGGCTGTTGCCGGGCAACACAGACTTTCAACTCCCTCCACAGATTTTCTATTGGGTTGAGATCTGGAGACTGGCTAGGCCACCCCAGGACCTTGAAATGCTTGTTACGGAGCCACTCCTTAGTTGCCCGGGTGGTGTGTTTGGGGTCATTGTCATGCCAGAAGACCCAGCCACGTTCCATCTTCAATGCTCTTACTGAGAGAATTAGGTTTTTGCCCAAAATCTCACGATACATGGCCCCATTCATCCTCTCCTTAATACGGATCAGTCGTCCTGTCACCTTTGCAGAAAAGCAGCCCCAAAGTATGATGTTTCCACCCCCATGCTTCACAGTGGGTAAGGTGTTCTTGGGATGCCATTCATCATTCTTCTCCCTCCAAACACGGCGAGTGGAGTTTATATCAAAAGTTTGATTTTGCTATCATCTGACCACATTACATTCTACCAATCCTCCTCTGGATCATCCAGATGGTCACTGGCAAACTTTAAATGGGCCTGGACATGTGCTGGCTTAAGCAGGGGTACCTTTTGGGCACTGCAGGATTTAAATCCATGACAATGTAGTGTGTTACTAATGGTAACCTTTGTGACTGTGGTGCCAGCTCTCTTGAGGTCATTGACCAGGTACGCCCGTGTAGTTCTGTGCTGATTCCTCACCGTTCTCAAGATCATTGACACCTCACGAGGTGAGATCTTGCATGGAGCCCCAGGTCGAGGGAGATTGTCAGTGATCTTGTAATTCTTCCATTTAAGAATTGTGCCAACAGTTGATCTCTTCTCACCAAGCTGCTTGCCTATTGTTGAGTAGCTCATTCCAGCCTTGTGCAGCTCTACAATTTTGTCCCTGGTGCCTGGTGTCCTTAGACAGCTCTCTGGTCTTGGCCATGGTGGAGAGGTAGCAGTCTGACTGTTTGAGGGTGTGGACAGGTGTCTTTTATACAGATAACCAGTTCAAACAGGTGCCATTAATACAGGTAAGGAGTAGAGGATAGAAGAGTTTCTTAAAGAAAAAGTAACAGGTCTGTGAGAGCCAGAAATCTTGCTGCTTGGTAGGTGTCCAAATATTTATTTTCCTCAAGAAATGACAAATAAATTGTTTAAAAATCATACAATGTGATTTCCTGTTTTTTCCCTTCAGATTCCGGTCTCACAGTTGAAGTGTACCTATGACGGAAATTACAGACCTCTCTCATCTTTTTAAGTGGGTCAACTTGCACAATTGGTGGCTGTACAAATACTTTTTTGCCCCACCGTATGTATATATATATATATATATATCGAAAGAGAAGTGGAGGGCGCAGGTATGAGTAAAAGATTCACAATTTCATTTATTTAGAAACAAATGCTCACATACATCTCAGCTTAAAATGTTGCGTTCCGTCCTTCACATAGCAGTCAAGCCACGGATCCGCTCTCTCACACAGCCGGTCTTCCGTCTCTTATCCGAGAAACGCCAGCAGTTGATTTTTCTCACCGGGACTGGGATCAGGTTGTGACCGTCTCTCACCAGCTCCACAGGCCACGCCCAACGCGTTTCGTCTACGGACTTCGTCAGGGGGTGTGGCTATGCATCATCTTACATTTCATTTATACCATCAGAAACACCTGTTTATTATAATCATCTAGGCCTATGCAATCTACAATAATTAAAAGCAACTGGACTAACCAATTATATACACACATATAGATACTAAAACCTTTATACGTTTCCAACACATTTGCTCCCAATTTGATTTCTTTACTAACAAGTTATCATATAGTTACCCGTATAACATTATTTCACAAATCATTGTTTATACAATAATTATCATATAAAAATACATTAACCAGCAGAGAAAATCAGCTTAGTAAGAGGGAGGTCTTTTGGATCCATGCGCTAGAAACAATAAGTCCATCAGGATTGAACGAGAATTATGATATAACCCCCTTCTTACATTAGTTGTACTGTGGATAGCTCGCTCTTTGCGGCACTGTAGTCGGATCATTGATCCCTTTGCCTCATTGTGAGCTGAGTTCTGTATGGTATATTGAAGTGTAGGTTGGAATGGGTTAATAAGAAAAAATTGCTTGAGACAAATAGTAGTATCTCTAAATGGTTATGCGTGCTGGTACCCATTGAAAGGATTTATTATGAAGTATCTATTGCCAATTAATGTTCCGTTTTATGGATGCTATTCAGCTTATTCTATTTAGTATTCATTACTTTTTTCACTCTCTTTTCAGGGTATAATATGTCAATGTACGAATTTTGGGAGTATCTGTACTGTTTATAGTGTTTATATTGTTACATTTTTAGATTTTCTCTGCTGGTTAATGTATTTTTATATGATAATTATTGTATAAACAATGATTTGTGAAATAATGTTATACGGGTAACTATATGATAACTTGTTAGTAAAGAAATCAAATTGGGAGCAAATGTGTTGGAAACGTATAAAGGTTTTAGTATCTATATGTGTGTATATAATTGGTTAGTCCAGTTGCTTTTAATTATTGTAGATTGCATAGGCCTAGATGATTATAATAAACAGGTGTTTCTGATGGTATAAATGAAATGTAAGATGATGCATAGCCACACCCCCTGACGAAGTCCGTAGACGAAACGCGTTGGGCGTGGCCTGTGGAGCTGGTGAGAGACGGTCACAACCTGATCCCAGTCCCGGTGAGAAAAATCAACTGCTGGCGTTTCTCGGATAAGAGACGGAAGACCGGCTGTGTGAGAGAGCGGATCCGTGGCTTGACTGCTATGTGAAGGACGGAACGCAACATTTTAAGCTGAGATGTATGTGAGCATTTGTTTCTAAATAAATGAAATTGTGAATCTTTTACTCATACCTGCGCCCTCCACTTCTCTTTCGTTACATGTGTATTGGAATTGGTGGTTACAATTCCTAAACGGAGGAAGCGGCAGCATACATCATTAAGAAAACGGGACATGGGACTTTTCAAATCTTTTATTGGATATGAGAAAAAGGAAAGTGTATCTACTGCGCAGCTCTTTTATTGAAATATATATATATATATATATATATATTAGATAGATAGATAGATAGATGTTTAAATCACACCTTTACTCTCAGGGGTATGATCTCACTTAGGTGGATAGCATTCTACTGATTTCGTGGATGTTGTGTATCAGAAACCTACATGTCATAGTGCCCTGAGGAAGCCTATATGATCGAAATGCGCATTGGCTTCATAGCAAATGTGTTTCTTCTCTAATATGCATCTATTTATATACAGTTGTGCTCATAAGTTTACATACCCTAGCAGAATTTGTGATTTTCTGGCCATTTGTCAGAGAATATGAATGATAACTCACAAACTTTTCTTTCACTCATGGTTAGTGGTTGGGTGAAGCCATTTATTGTCAAACACCTGTGTTTACTCTTTTTAAATCATAATGACAACAGAAACTACCGAAATGACCCCGATCAAAAGTTTACATACCCCAGTTCTTAATACTGAGTATTGCCCCCTTTAACATCAATGACAGCTTGAAGTCTTTTGTGTTAGTTGTGGATGAGGCTCTTTATTTTCTCAGATGGTAAAGCTGCCCATTCTTTTTGGTAAAAGCCTCCAGTTCCTGTAAATTCTTGAGGACTGAGGTTGGGACCCACTGCTCTACAGGACAGATTTTCTTAGTGTTTACTATTATATAGTTAGCTCACAGTCTCACTGGGCTGTACAGGTAGGGGTGTGCTGGTATCCTTCTCTCTGTATGTCTCCTCTCACATACAGTAGTGCAGCCAATCTTCACAAACCAGTGAAGGGGCTGGGGGAGAGGGTCCAGAGCCCCACTGGCTTGGGTCTCTTAAAAATATGATGTCTGATATGTCATTTCAGCTCACTGCTAATGTTCAGATAACTCATCTACTACAGGCGGTTGCAGATTTAGCTGCTAGGGCAGATGTTACACAGCCCCCCTCCTCTCATGCATACTCTTTGATACAGATGTGGATATACAGGATGATGGGGAGGATTAGTGGGGATCCTGATTATGCTCAGGAACCCCTAATTCTGGCTATACGGGACGTGTTAAAGCGTCCTCTAGAGGACGCTGCATCACAGCAGTCGTTTTTCTTTACACAAAACAAGCCTAATGTCACTTTCCCTGATTCTGCAGAGTTAGATGACCTATTCAAGCTGGCCAGGAAAAATCCAGACAACAAATTCCTAGTGTCCAAAAAGTTTTTGTGCACTTTCCCATTTGCTCCTGAAAGTAGGAAATTTTGGGAGGAACCCCCAGGGGTTGATGCATCAGTCTCTCGGCTGTCCAAAAAGGCAGTGCTGCCTGCCCAGGGCTCCTTTACCATAAAGGATCCTGGGAATAGGAAATAGAGACTACACTTAAATCTATTTACATGGCAGCAGGTGTATCGCAAAGGACGGTCATTGCGGGTTGCTGGATGACCCATGCCATTCATTACTGGGCCACTCCAATTCATGGAGGCCTGTCTGGGGATATTCCCTTGGTCATTATGGTGTCCCTCCTAAAACACATTCAGGACACTACACGTGTTCTCTGTGATTCGCTCAAGGAGATGGGGAACATTAATGCTAGGACTTCTTCCATGGCAGTGTCGGCGCGCAGGGCCTTGTGGTTACGTCAGTGGATAGCGGACACAGAATCCAAACATAGTGTGGAATCCCTCCCTTTTCTGAGGAATGGCTCTTTGGGGCCTGGATTTCCAAAGTTATGGCTGGGAAATCCACGTTTCTCCCCTCTGGGGCCCCGCCGGCAAGATGCTCCTACCCATGGCCATCTATTCAGTCCTTTCGGCCTCATAGATTTTGATCTAAAGCCAGAGGTGCCTCCTATGTGACTAGAGTCACCAGAGGTAAGTCCAGAAAGCCTGCAAGCAACAGCTCTCAGGAACAGACCACCAGCTCTGCTGCCCCTAAAGCCTCAGCATGATGGTGCCCACCCACCCTGAGGGTATCTCGAGGTGGGAGCTCGACTGCGTAACTTCAGCCATATCTGGGAGGCTTCCTGCCAGGATACCTGGGTAAGAGATCTTGTTTCTCATGGCTACAAGCTGAAGTTCGACAATACTCCGCCACAATGATTTTCAAATCAAACTTACCAGCTTTGGAGGATATGCAGGTTACGTTGCAACAGGCCATCCTAAAGTTGGTCCAGTCCCATGTCATTGTTACAGTACCAATACTGCAATGCGGCAAGGGGTTTTACGCCAACCTGTTTGTGGTGCCGAAACAGGATGGTTTGGTAAGACCCATTTTGAATCTAAAATCCTTGAATCCTTACTTGAAGGTGTTCAAGTTCAAAATGGAATCATTGCGAGCAGTGATTGCGGGCCTGGAAGAACAGGAATTCATGGTCTCCTTGGATGTCAAGGATGCCTATCTCCATATTCCGATTTGGCCACCTCATCAGGCTTACCTGAGGTTTACCCTGCTGGACAATCACTTCCAGTTCCAGGTGCTGCCCTACAGCCTATCCACAGCTACAAGGGTGTTCACAAAGGGGATGGCAGAGATGATGTTCCAGCTCCGGGTCAAGGGAGTCAATATTGTCCCTTACCTGGATGACCTTCTGATCAAAGCAAGATCCAGGGAGCTTTTGTTGCTCCATATCAACCGCACTATCCAACTTCTGTCACACCATGGGTGGATCCTCAACTTACAGAAGTCTCACCTGTAGCCAACTCAGCAGCTCCTATTTCTGGGGATGTTGATGGATACTGTGGCCCAGAAGGTGTTCCTACCAGATGAAAAGGCGAGAACACTTCAGGAGAAGGTCCATTCATTTTTCCATAAGATTGTTGGGAAAGATGGTCGTCTCAAATGAGGCGATCCAATATGGAAGGTTCCATGCCAGAACTTTTCAGCTGGATCTCCTGAGCAAATGGTCCAGATCACATCTTTAGATGCACCGTAAGAAACGGCTGTTGCTTTGGGCCAGGATTTCCCTCCTGTGGTGGCTGCAGTCCTCCAGTCTACTGCAGGACGGATGCAAGTCTAAGAGGATGGGGAGCTGTCACCCAAGGGGCACAGTTTCAGGGCAGGTGGTCAGCCCATGAAATCCTCCTTCCAGTCAAAATTCTGGAACTTCGGGTGATCTACAATGCTCTGCTTCAGGCCTCTCCTCTGCTCAAGGATCGGGCGATCCAGGTTCAGTTGGACAATGCCACAGCAGTGGCGTACATCAATCAGCAAGGAGGGACAAAAAGCAGAGCCTGCATATGAGAGGTGTCAAATATACTCCTCTGGCCACAAAGTAATGCAAGAGCAATGTCCGCAATTTTCATTCCGGGAGTAGACAACTGGGAAGTGGACTTCCTGAGTCATCACGATCCACACCCAGGGGAGTGGTGTCTCCACCAGCAGGTGTTTCAGCAGATCATCCACCAGTGGGGCTACCCACAGATAGACATGATGGCTTCTTGTCTCAACAAGAAGCTTCACTGGTATTGTTAACGAACCAGGGACCCTCAGGCGAGGGCAGTGGATGAACTGACATTGCATTGGGGTTACCGGCTGGTCTACCGGTTTCCTCTGATTCCATTGCTCCCAAGGGGGCTCAAGCGCATCAGAAATCAGGAAGTGCAGGCAATTCTAATTGCCCCAGATTGGCCTCAGAGAGCGTGGTATGCGGATCTTCTGGACATGTCCATCAAAGACCCATGGCCTCTACCACTACGAAGAGATCTTCAACAAGGACTGTTCACCTACCCGGACTTATGGCAACTTTGTTTGATGGCATGGAGGTTGAACGAAACATCCTAGCTCACAAGGGGCTTCCCAAAAAGGTTATTGCTGCCATGGTTCAGGCCAGGAAACCTGTGACATCATGATACTATCATCATATCTAAAGGAGATATGTCTCTTGATGCGAGAAAAGCATGCATCCACCTGCTGAGTTTCACTTGGGACGTTTTTTACATTTCCTGCAGGCTAGTGTAAATAAAGGCTTATGTCTGGGTTCCATTAAGGTCCAGATTTCAGCCCTCTCCATTTTCTTCAAGAAGAAATTGGCAGCGTTGCCAGAAGTTTAGACCTTCTTGCAAGGGGTACTCCACATCCATCCTTCTTTTGTGCCTCCTACAACACCCTGGGATTTGAATGTAGTGTTGGAATTTCTACAGTCCTCCTGGTCTGAATCTCTGATGACGGTAGAAGACAAGCACCTCATGTGGAAGACAGTGATGTTACTGGCCCTGGCTTCTGCTCGACGTGTCTTAGAATTGGGGGCCTTATCGTGTAAAAGTCCATACTTGGTCTTTTACGAGGACAGATCAGAGCACCAGACTAGACAGGAGTTCCTGCCGAAGGTTGTCTCTGAATTTCACCTGAATCAACCTATTGTGGTTCTGTCAAGCTCTGGTTCTTCTGCTCCTCTGGAGGCATTGGATGCTGTGCGAGCCTTGAAGATCTATATCAAGCAGACTGCTCAGATCAGAAAGACGGATTCCTTGTTTGTGCCCTTTGATGCACAGAAAAAGTGTTGTCCTGCTTCAAAGCAGTCCATTGCTCATTGGCTTAGGCTTACTATATAACAGACCTATGTGTCAGCAGCATTACCTGTTCCTAAGTCTCTAAAGGGCCACTCTACAAGATCGGTGGGCTCTTCCTGGGTGGCTGCCCGTGGAGTCTCGGCATTGCAACTATGCTGAGCGGATACCTGGTCAGGGAAGAAACACTTTTGTTAAGTTCTACAAGTTTGATACCCTGGCCATTGTGGATACCCAGTTTGGTCAGGCGGTGCTGCAGCAGTCTCCGCACATTCCTGCCCATTCTGGAAGCTTTGGGATGTCCCCATTGTACTAGATTCCTCAATATCCCTTATGGATGCTAGAGAAAATAGGAATTTAATTACCTACAGGTAAATCCTTTTCTCGTAGTCCAGAAGGGATATTGTGTGCCCATCTAAGTGCGTTGACTTTTCGACAGGTTCTCGTTGTGTGGGGACCTGTTCAGTTGTTGCTGTTGTTACCAGCCATTGCTGGTTGTTATATGTTAGTGGTGTGCTGTGTTGTAAATCACCACAAATCTGTATCATATTTCCTTCTCTCATATACTGTATGTCCTTTCTCCGTTGGGCACATTTTAACCTATAACTGCGTGTTGAAGGGAGCATAGAGGGGAGGAACCAGCACACCCAGTTGAAGAAATTTTAAGTGCACTGGCTCCTGTGGACACCATCGTACTACATTCCCCAATATCCCTTATGGACTATGAGAAAAGGATTTACCGGTTGGTAATTAAAATCCTATTTTTAAAATTATGGATCTCCCGCAGCATATTATATGATACTGTGTGCAGCAATATCTTGTAACATTATCATCATACACACTGTGTTGTACACATACAGGTGGTCCCAGTATCTAAAATAGTGAACACTATATACATGACTACCTGGGCTTTGCCACCTGGTATTACTTTAAATATAGTGTGGCATGCTGAATGGAATTTATTGTATTGCTAATATATAATACCTTTATCAATATTAAATGAATAACAGTTTCTATATCATTATATGTAAATCAGTCCTCAAAATCTAAATATAGATATCTACTCACTAGTTACTGCTTTCAATTTTCCTGCTGACTGAGCAGTCCACTATACAAACTATATACCTATACAGGTTGTTTACAGACCTTAATATGACCCTGTCCTGGTAATATATAGCTGGAGGATTATATTGAATCATGTTCAGCTAAGCGCTTATAACACACTTCCAGCTGTATATTTGTGTTGGTGTAAAATCACTATATTGTTGAGACACTCCAGCAATTATAAACTGGTAATTACACACCATGTACTGCAAAAGTGCCTTTGTAATATGTAGCTGAATGATACTATACTTAAGAGCAGATTAACTCTACACCACTAGCAAATCAACAGTGGCAGTGAATTATTGCTACATTATTTAAACACATTTGTAACACCTAATCTGTAACAGTGTATTAATACAGTGAAAACAACATTTGTTTCCAGAGAAACATATGCTTCAGTATTCTGCAACACCTTTAGTCAGTAGAATAAGCCAGGGACGTGCAGTCAGGGGAGGCAGTGCCTCCCCTGTCATAATGACTGAAGTAAAAGCAAAGAAGATATTTATAACACGTTCTGTGTCATAATTATCTTTTTTGCATTTATCTAAACCTATTTTCTGTGGAAACTTAGCCAACTGTGGGTGGGAGGCAGCAAAGAGCGCTTCCTTACACTGACAATGTTAAAGTGTCTGTGAGGAGGAGTGGGCAGGGGAGGAGCCAAATGGAGGGCAGGAAAAGCCCATTAAAAAAATGTAGTATAGGGGCACCTGCAGATCTGCCTCAGTGACAGGGGCGTGCCTGCATCCCACTTCAGAGCCCACCCCTGTCAGTGAGGCAGTTTGATTGGTCAGCGCGTCCAGTACTGTTATGCACACCAGTGCCAGCAGGAATGTACTGGTGTCTGAACGGAGAGGGATGCAAAACAAATTAACTCACAGACAGACTGGGAATATGACATTACATACACAGAAGGTAATAGGGTAACAAAATAAACACAAAGTGAACAGAGAAGCCCAAAGGCTAAGAAACTGGGTGTCTCCCTAGTATTAGGAATGGTCAGATGGAAAGAAGCGCAGCAAAAGACCCGAACCGGAGTATCAGCTGCGCTCAGGTTACTCCGCTAGCACTTGTCTCCTGGTTGCCATGACGACGTGGCAGCACAGGGCAGGAGACCCTAACAGTACCCCCCCTCTGACGAGGGGTCAAAGAATCCCTACCACCGGGTTTATCGGGGAACTGCGAGAAGAAAGAGCGTATCAGTCTGGGGGCATGAAGATCACAACTGCGCACCCACGACCGCTCCTCCGGGCCATACCCCTTCCAGTGCACCAAAAATGACAGCCGACCCCGAACCATCTTGGAGTCAAGAATCCTTTCAACAACAAACTCCCTCTGGCCACGTATCAGAAGAGGGGAAGGTCTTCCACTGGAAGAAGGATTACTAATCGCCCATTTTAAAAGGGAACAATGAAATGTTTTATTGATACCCAAAGAACGGGGTAGATCTAACTAAAATGCCACCGGATTGATAACCCTAGTGATCTTATAAGGACCGATGAACCGGGGGCCTAACTTATGAGATGGCTGTCTCAACTTCAAATTCTTGGTAGACAACCAGACGAAGTCTCCTAATTTGAAGCTGCAGGGTCTTTTCCGCTTATCAAAAACCCTTTTGGTCTCTAATGACACAGACACAAGGGCTTTCTTCACTTTCCTCCAAATACCTCTAAGGACCGAAACCACAGAGGAACCACCAGGCGTGGAGTCCAGGGGGTCAAAAGAATTGGCCTTAGGATGATGCCCATACACACAAAGGAAGGGAGAGATCCCTGTAGCAGAGTGAGCCGCGTTGTTATAGGCAAACTCCGCCATGGACAGATAAGCAACCCAGTCAGTCTGAAACTTGGAGACATAACACCTAAGGAACTGCTCCAAGGACTGGTTCACCCTTTCAGTCTGCCCATTAGACTGCGGATGGTAGCCTGACGACAGGCTGACAGAAATCTGGAGATCGGAACAAAATGCCCTCCAGAATTTGGCCACAAACTGGGATCCACGGTCAGAGACCACATCAAGTGGCAACCCATGGAGGCGCACAACATGCAGCATAAATAATTCAGACAGGCATCTGGCCGATGGCAGCCCAACCAGTGGAACGAAGTGCGCCATCTTCGAAAACCTGTCAACGACAACCCAGATGGCTGTCATCCCCGAGGATTTGGGCAAGTCCACCACAAAATCCATTGAAATGTGGGTCCATGGCTTAGATGGAATAGAGAGTGGATGTAATGGGCCAACAGGAACCCCTCTAGGAGTCTTATTTCGGGCACAGATGTCACATTCCCGAACCCACTGATCCACATCCCTAGCCACCGAGGGCCACTACACCGCCCTAGATAGCAACTCCCGAGTTCTGGCAATACCCGGGTGACCTGCCGACTTCTTGGCATGGAATTCCCAGACTACTCGCTGTCTTAACCTAGGAGGCACAAACAAAAGACCTACCGGAAGGTCTGGAGGAGCCTGCTCCTGTGCTCTAAGGACTAATGACTAGAGGTCCTGGGTAATGCCCACTTTAATACATGATGGGGACACAATGGGCAATGGCTCCTCGGTGGTCTCCTGGATTGAAGCAAAACTCAGCGAGAGCGCATCAGCCTTGATGTTTTTTGACCCAGGGCAATATGTTATCAAAAATTAAAGCGAGCAAAAAACAAAGCCCATCGTGCCTGTCTGGCATTGAGGCGCTTCGCTGACTCTAAATATGTCAAATTCTTATGGTCAGTGAGAATTGAGACCACAGACTTAGCCCCCTCAAGCCAGTGTCTCCACTCCTCGAGTGCATCCTTAATAGCCAACAATTCCCGGTTACCCACGTCATAATTCATCTCGGCAGGCGAAAATTTCCGGGAAAAGTAAGCACAGGGATGAAGGCGATTACCAGACACCCCCATCTGAGAGAGCACTGCCCCAATACCCATCTCAGAGGCATCCACCTCCACCACAAAAGGACGCTCTGGATCTGGGTGTCGCAGCACCTTGGCCGAGACAAATGCCCTTTTGAGACGGGCAAAAGCCGCTTTGGCCTCACAAGACCAGTGAGCAACATCCGCCCCTTTCTTAGTGAGTGCCACCAAGGGCGCCACTATAGACGAAAATCCAGCGATAAATCGTCTATAAAAGCGCTGAAGCGCCTTCAAACTAGTGGG
This sequence comes from Pseudophryne corroboree, assembly GCF_028390025.1. NCBI lineage: Eukaryota > Metazoa > Chordata > Amphibia > Anura > Myobatrachidae > Pseudophryne > Pseudophryne corroboree. Next base: position 211,381,874 of record NC_086454.1, read on the forward strand.
CTGCACCAAATCCAGGACTGCCTGCACCTTGGAACCCTCCATTTGGAAACCTTCTGGGGAGATAATATATCCTAGAAATGCGATTTGCTGAACTTCAAATTCGCACTTCTCCAGCTTCGCCCCAAGCCGGTGGTCTCTGAGTTTCTGGAGGACTAAGCGTACATGCTTCCGATGTTCCTCCAGGGAATGGGAGAAGATTAGGATGTCATCTAATTATACAACTAAGAATCTATCCAAATATTCCCTGAGCACATCGTTCATGAAGTCCTGGAAGACTGCCGGGGCATTACAGAGACCAAAAGGCATCACCAAATATTCATAATGCCCTGAGTGGGTATTAAAGGCAGTCTTCCATTCATCCCCCTCTCTTATTCGGATTAGATTGTACGCACCGCGTAGGTCAATCTTAGAAAAAATGGTGGCAGTACGAAGCTGGTCAAACAAGACCAAAATGAGAGGCAGTGGGTATGAGTTTTTAATCGTGATACGGTTCAATTCCCTGAAGTCGATGCAGGGTCGCAACGAACCGTCCTTTTTACCAACGAAGAAGAACCCCGACCCAACTGGAGACTGTGAAGGTCTGATAAATCCCTTAGCCAAGTTCTCCTGAATGTACTCTGCCATAGCCTGAGTCTCAGGACGTGACAGGGAGTACAACCTGCTCTTGGGAAGCTTAGCATTCGGCAACAAATCAATGGCACAGTCATAGGGGCGATGGGGAGGTAGTACCTCTGCAACTTTTTTTGGAGAACACGTCTGCAAAATCTGCATAACATCCTGGCAATCCTGGCAAACTTAGCTGCGAAAGCCTGACTGGAAGGCTCAAGCAACTCCTGAAACAATCCGTACCCCAACTAAGAATCTCCCCAGAGACCCAGTCAAATTGAGTATTGTGGGCCCTTAACCAGGGTAACCCCAACACCAATGGGGCAAAAGTACAGACAGTCACATAAAATTACAATTTTTCAGAGTGTGTGGCTCCAATAAACAAAGAAATCTGGCTAGTGCAAGAGGTAATTTTACCCTGGGATAATGGTTCCCCGTTTAACCCACAGATCTCAATTTCCGATGCCAAGGATACTAAGGGAACAGAGTGTTTCAGGGCGAATTGGCGGTCCATAAAAACCCTGTCGGCCCCACTGTCCATAAAGGCCTCAGTCTTGACAGTTTGACCGAGGATCTTCAAGGTCATCGGAATGATAAAAGTCTTCTTGGGAAATTCTGACTTCTGGCCTGACATGTGTTAGGGTCTCCTGCCCTGTGCTGCCACGTCGTCATGGCAACCGGGAGACAAGTGCTAGCGGAGTAACCTGAGCGCAGCTGATACTCCGGTTCGGGTCTTTTGCTGTGCAGTGGTTACAGGCTCTGTGCACGGCAGGGGATCCGGTGCTGGTTTTTGTGCTCACAGTCTGTGAGGTCTGAGTGGGGCGTGGACAGCACCTGCTTTATAAACCCTCTTCTCAGGTTAAGCAGATGCTGCTGAATCTTTGTTGGTTAGTTAGTTCCTGAAAGTTAGCCAGTACTGTGTTGCTTTGTATTTGTTGTTGCTTACTGCAAATAGGCCTGGGGATTTGGTACTACACTCTGCCAATCCAGACCTAGCAGTAAGACTGGAGTCAGTCGTTTAACTTGCTGGGGTTCTTTTGCTACTCTGTGAACTTAGCAAGTTTGCGGCTGTATTCTCAGACTTGCCTGTCTAAATCCTGTCTCACTGTGCAAGGTGTTCAGGTGTCAGCTTAGTGGCAGTAAACTGAACTGTGCACTGCAAGTGAGGATTAGGATTGTGGAGACTCTCCTTGTGTCTATCATTCCATCTCTGACCAAGGAGTTTACTGCCAAAACCTTTGGTAACCCTTTAGGGTTTTGCTGTTGCCCTTAGCAACAGCATTTCGGGTTCTCTACGTATTAAAACACAACATCTTGCTTTTTCCTTCTGAGCATTCCTAATACTAGGGAGACACCCAGTTTCTTAGCCTCTGGGCTTCTCTGTTCACTTTGTGTTTATTTTGTTACCCTATCACCTTCTGTGTACGTAATGTCATATTCCCCAGTCTGTCTGTGAGTTCATTTGTTTTGCATCCCTATCCGTTCAGACACCAGTACATTCCTGCAGGCACTGGTGTGCATAACAACAGGATATTTCCCATCACCCTCAGGCCCTGAAGTTTTCCGGCTTTTCTGGGCATGATACTACCACATGACCTTTATTCCCACAGTACAAACACAACCCCTGCTGTCTCCTCCGCGTCTTCTCACGCGAGGAGAGGCGGGTAACCCCAATCTGCATAGGCTCCTCGGAAAATTCCTCAGAATCTGAGGTTCCCTTGGGAAAGAAGGAAACCTAGGTCTCCCTTTCAAGCCTACGCTCTCTCAGCCGTCTATCCACCCAGATGGATAACTGCATGAGCTGATCCAAGCTATCAGGCAAGGGATATTGTACCAGTTGGTCTTTTATCTGGTTAGAAAGACCTCTTCGGTACTGGTGTCTCAGGGCTGGGTCATTTCACTGGGTATCATGGGCCAACCTCCGAAACTCCGTACAATAAACCTCAACTGGCCTTCGCCCTTGCTTAAGGATCAAAATCTGAGCCTCGGCTGAGGCCGTCTTGTCAGGGTCATTATACAACATGCCCAGTTCCGTAAAAAAGCATCAACACTTTTAAGCGACGGACAGTCAGGCTGCAACCCTTATGCCCAGACCTGTGGGTCTCCTTGTAGCAAGGAAATCACTATACCCACCCGCTGAATCTCCGACCCAGAAGACTGAGGCCTAAGCTGGAAATATAGCTTGCAGCTCTCCTTGAAACAAAAGAACTGCGAGCGATCTCCAGAAAAACGATCCGGGAGATTTACTTTCGGCTCCTTAACCCCTGAAGGTGCTGCTGCTGCGGGAGCTCCGCCAGCGGCCTGTGAGGTGTGCATTTTAATGGACAAATCATTAAATTGTCGAGTCAGGACCTGCACCTGATCGACCACCTGTTGCAAAGTATTTTGAGGGGTATGCTCCATATTCCCACAAAATTTCAACAGGAGTATTAGGCTGCTGAATATGTTATGCACACCAGTGCCAGCAGGAATGTACTGGTGTCTGAACGGAGAGGGATGCAAAACAAATGAACTCACAGACAGACTGGGAATATGACATTACATACACAGAAGGTAATAGGGTAACAAAATAAACACAAAGTGAACAGAGAAGCCGAAAGGCTAAGAAACTGGGTGTCTCCCTAGTATTAGGAATGCTCAGATGGAAAGAAGCGAGATGTTGTGGTTAAATACGTAGAGAACCCGAAATGCTGTTGCTAAGGGCAACAGCAAAACCCTAAAGGGTTACCAACGGGTGTGGCAGTAAACTCCTTGGTCAGAGATGGAATAATAGACACAAGGAGAGTCTCCACAATCCTAGTCCTCCCTTGCAGTGCACTGGTTCAGTTTACTGCCACTAAACTGACACCTGAACACCTTGCACGGTGAGAAAGGATTTTGGCAGGCAAGTCTGAGAATACAGCCGCAAACTTGCTAGGTTCACAGAGTAGCAAAAGAACCCCAGCAGGTTAAACGACTGACTCCAGTCTTACTGCTAGGTCTGGATTGGCAGAGTGTAGTACCAAATCCCAAGGCCTATTTGCAGTAAGCAACAAACAAATACAAAGTTACACAGTACTAGCTAACTTTCAGGAACTGACTAACCAACAAAGATTCAGCAGCATCTGCCTAACCTGAGAAGAGGGTTTATATAGCAGGTGCTGTCCACGCCCCACTCAGACCTCACAGACTGTGAGCACAAAAACCAGCACTGGATCCCCTGCCGTGCACAGAGCCTGTAACTACTGCACAGCAAAAGACCCGAACCGGAGTATCAGCTGCGCTCAGGTTACTCCGCTAGCACTTGTCTCCCAGTTGCCATGACGACGTGGCAGCACAGGGCAGGAGACCCTAACAAGTACTGAGCAGTGACTGTTTCCTGTTGTCACTGTCAGTGTAGAGTGCGGATCTCTCTCTCCCTCTCCAGAAGCAGCAGAGTCTGCAAAGCATGGAGGCGCTCTCCCTGCTCTGCTACTCTTTTGGTGTCCGTGTGCACTGCTGCCCTCCTCCCCCTCCTTCCTCCCACTGGTGAATTCCGCCACGGACCTGCAGTATGTCTCAGCTTCAGTAACAGAAGTGATCCCGGAGCCTCAGGAAGCTGATGCTGTGTGTGTCTCCTGTAAACCGGTCACATGACTGGTGCTGAGCAGACACGTGACCAGGAAGTCTCAGCTCTACAGACATGGTGAGTCCAGCTATCTATATGGGAGCACAATGTGTGTGTGTGTGTGTGTTGGAGCTCAGTGTGTATAGGGGCACAGTGTTTGTGTGTGAGCTCAGTGTGTGTGAGACCGCAGTGTGTATGGGAGCATTGTGTGTGTGTATGGGAACATGGTGAGTATATGGGAGCACAATATATATGTGTGTATAGGGTAATAGTGTGTGTGTGAGCTCAGTGTGTATGGGAGTCACAGTGTGTGTGTGGGTGAGCTCAGTTTGTATGGGTGCACAGTGTGTGTGAGACCCAGTGTGTATGGGGGCATAGTGTGTGTGTATGGGAACGTTGTGAGTATATAGGAGCACAATATATATATATATATATATATATATATATATACACAATGTCCAGATAATCCGGCACTCCCATTGATATCCAGCTGCCTGTGTGCCTTTGTCCAAAATTTAAATATGGAGAGGAGTCAGAACAAACAAATGTCCAAGACAGGACATGGCACTCCAGGACTTAAGAATAAATTACTTTAATGCATCCACTTAATCAACGCCCTGCATCCCTCAAACAGCCAGTGGTGCAGTGAAAACTGTGGTAAAATGGCACAAGCATGTTACAGACAATGCAGCATTTCGGGTCACGCAGGACCCTTCCTCGGGTCGTGCTGGTGCTTTAAACAGACAGGTGAACAAACACACATAAAACATAGAACTCACCTAAATAGCCCCCCCATGTCGGCATCCTCAACCTCAGGGCAGCGTGGAGCTTCCGGTCAGGCCGAGACGCCTGGAAGGTGACGTCATCGGGCAGCGGCGGTAACCCTAGCAACCCGACTCATGGAGCAGATGCCGCTTCCGGACAGGGCTGGACGCCTGGGTGGTGTAGGCGGGGCGCGCCGGTAACCCTGGCAACCCGATGCCCAGAGCTTCACACACTGTCTCCGGTCGTGTCGCCTGACAGGGGAGGCTATCACAAAACAAACATATACAGCAATTGATGAGAGATCAACAGCAAATTGGGTGGAATATAAAACTACAATACTACTCAAAAAGTTAAATAAGATGCTGGTACAAGGGCTAATCCACAAAACATGTGATATTAAACCCGTGCATCAAACCTCACAAAATAACATGTTATATTATGATAAATGACAAAAATGCATGGAGCTACCTGGCATACACAAGTAAACAGTAATATGTAATAATAGCTGTCAGTATAGTATAAATACAATGATGGTTTTCAAGATATAGCTGCCATAACACATAGGCCTCATTGGATGATTAAACCTCATGAGCGGAATTATCTATACTGTAGATAATTCCAATTGATTTTCTCATTAAGACCTGCAGGATGTAGCGTGTTCAACTTGATGATCCAATTAGCCTCCAATCTATGTAATGCCAGGACCTTATCTCCCCCTCTGGGTAACACTGGTATGTGATCAATAATTTGATAGCGAAGCTCAGACAATGAGTGGGCCTTGGCACAACAATGTCTGGATACCGGTTGTTCATTGGCATTACCTAATAAAGCCTGACTAATATTGGAGCGATGTAACGCCATGCGTTCACGTAAAGTGCGGGTGGTGAGACCCACATATAATAATTGGCATGGACAGATAATGTAATAGATGATGAATCTGGTCGTACAGTTTAGCACATGCCTAATGTTGAATTTCTGTTTAGTTACTGGATGTGTAAATGTTGATCCTGTGATCAAAGAAGAACATGTAATACAAGAAGGGCATTTATAACAACCAGCTTTCTTAATTGATCCAAAGATACCTGGTCGAGGGGAGTAGTCAGTGATATCTGTTTTTACTAATACGTTGCGCAAATTGTGACCTCTTTTATAACTCGTCATGATTTGAGTGTTGTTGAGACCCGGTAGGGATTGGTCAGTCTTAATAATGGGCCAAAGTGCTTTACTAGCACGTGGTATAATGGGACTGGAGGTAGAATATCTAGTGGACCAAATGAATTTGTTATGATCAGGCTTCTTATCGGATGAATCTTGGAGTATAATCTCACGATCTTGACTCATCACCCGGTGTTTAGCTAATTCTAAATCCCTACTATTGTAACCACGGCTTCTAAACTTGTTGACCACAATGTCTAAAGCATCACTTAACTGTTCCGGATTACTAGTGATACGCGCCACCCGTAGCATTTGCGAATAGGGAAGACCCTTCTTTAATGCTACCGGATGGTGGCTACTAGCGTCTAACAATGAATTACGATCAGTGCTTTTATAGAACACTGTCGAACTCAATTTGCCATCAGACAGATGGACTGTGACATCGAGATAATCAATCTTATCAGGTCTACAAACAGAAGTAAACTTAATAGGACCCGGTGTTGCATTGATCCATAAATAAATCATCTATGTATCTAGTGAACCATTTGATGTTGGCACTGTATATAGTGTTGTCAAAAAATAATTTTTGTTCCTGATCGAACATGAAAACATTGGCATATGCCGGAGCTACACTGCTGCCCATGGCACAACCAGCTCTCTGTAAATAAAACCTACCATTAAACAAAAAATAATTTTTGGTAAGCACCAATTCCAATAACTTAAGGAATAATGTCTTATCCAAACCAAACTCAACATCTAAATTACTGATGAATCTATCCATGGCATCTAATCCCTCCACATGCGGTATAGACGTGTAGAGGGAAGAGACTTCCATAGTACAAAGTAACGTGTCTGCTGGCAAATCATCAAACTCCTTAATCTTTCTAAGGAACGTTGTAGTGTCCTTAAGATATGTATGTCGTATGGTCACATGTGGTTGGAGAAGTGAATCTAAAAATTCAGCTATCGGCTGATACAAAGATCCCCTAGCTGACACAATCGGTCGACCCGGGGGGTTCACTAAGCTCTTGTGAACCTTTGGCAGTGTATATAGACAAGGGGTAATAGGATTCTTAGGGATGAGGACCTCTTTCAGTCTCGGATTGAGCAATTTATCCAGGACAGCCTGGTCTAGTATGGTATTGAGTTCCTTTTGGAAATCTGCCGTCGGATCTTTTTGTAGAATCGTGTAAGTCTCGGTGCAAGCCAGTTGTCCCATGATCTCTTGGACATACTGTGTTCGATCTTGCAACACTATGCCCCCGCCCTTGTCAGCCGGGCGAATGATAATAGATGCATCTTGGCTCAGATCCTTCCAGGCGTCTCGGCCTGACCGGAAGCTCCACGCTGCCCTGAGGTTGAGGATGCCGACATGGTGGGGCTATTTAGGTGAGTTCTATGTTTTATGTGTGTTTGTTCACCTGTCTGTTTAAAGCACCAGCACGACCTGAGGAAGGGTCCTGCGTGACCCGAAATGCTGCATTGTCTGTAACATGCTTGTGCCATTTTACCACAGTTTTCACTGCACCACTGGCTGTTTGAGTGATGCATGGCGTTGATTAAGTGGATGCAATAAAGTCATTTATTCTTAAGTCCTGGAGTGCCATGTCCTATCTTGGACATTTGTTTGTTCTGACTCCTCTCCATATATATATATATATATATATATATATGTACACTGGTCAAAAAAATAAAGGGAACACTTAAACAACACAATGTAACTCCAAGTCAATCACACTTCTGTGAAATCAAACTGTCCACTTAGGAAGCAACACTGATTGACAATCCATTTCACATGCTGTTGTGCAAATGGAATAGACAACAGGTGGAAATTATAGGCAATTAGCAAGACACCCCCAATAAAGGAGTTGTTCTGCAGGTTGTGACCACAGACCACTTCTCAGCTCCTATGCTTTCTGGCTGATGTTTTGGTCACTTTTGAAAACTGGTGGTGCTTTCACTCTAGTGGTAGCATGAGACGGAATCTACAACCCACACAAGTGGCTCAGGTAGTGCAGCACATCCAGGATGGCACATCAATGCGAGCTGTGGCAAGAAGGTTTGCTGTGTCTGCACAGAGCATGGAGGCGCTACCAGAAGACAGGCCAGTACATCAGGAGACGTGGAGGAGGCCGTAGGAGGGCAACAACCCAGAAGCAGGACTGCTACCTTTGCCTTTATGCAAGGAGGAACAGGAGGAGCACTGCCAGAGCCCTGCAAAATAATTACAGCCCAACACCGTGCAGGACGTTTGGCATTTGCCGGAGAACACCAAGATTGGCAAATTAGCCACTGGTGCCCTGTGCTCTTCACAGATGAAAGCAGGTTCTCACAGAGCACATGTGACAGACGTGACAGAGTCTAGAGACGCCAAGGAGAACGCTCTGCTGCCTGCAACATCCTCCAGCATGACCGGTTTGGCAGTGGGTCAGTAATAATGTTGGGTGGCATTTCTTTGGGGGGCCGCACAGCCCTCCATGTACTCGCCAGAGGTAGCATGACTGCCATTAGGTACCAAGATGAGATTCTCAGACCCCTTGTGAGACCATATGCTGGTGCGATTGGCCCTGGGTTCCTCATAAAGCAAGACAATGCTAGACCTCATGTGGCTGGAGTGTGTCAGCAGTTCCTGCAAGATGAAGTCATTGATGCTATGGACTGGCCCGCACATTCCTCAGACCTGAATTCAATTGAGCACATCTGGGACATCATGTCTCGCTCCGTCCACCAATGCCACGTTGCACCACAGAATGTCCAGGAGTTGGCGGATGCTTTAGTCCAGGTCTGGGAGGAGATCCCTCAGGAGACCATCTGCCACCTCATCAGGAGCATGCCCAGGCATTGTAGGGAGGTCATACAGGCACATGGAGGCCGCACACACTACTGAGCCTCATTTTGACTTGTTTTAAGGACATTACATCAAAGTTGGATCAGCCTGTAGTGTGTTTTTCCACTTTAATTTTGAGTGTGACTCCAAATCCAGACCTCCATGTGTTAATAAATTTGATTTTCATTGATAATTTTTGTGTGATTTTGTTGTCAGCACATTCAACTATGTAAAGAACAAAGTATTTAATAAGACTATTTCATTCATTCAGATCTAGGATGTGTTATTTTAGTGTTCCCTTTATTTTTTTGAGCAGTGTATATTTATATATATATATATATATATATATATATATATTAAAAAATGAAGTATATAAAAGCGCCTAATAGTGTTGGTGAATCACTCCTCGTGAAAAAATTGTGATAATAAAACAGACAAAGTATAGCAACTTAGCTGCGGATGTTTCTGGTAGATGACTCTTAAAAACCGGACATGTAAAGGAGAGATAAAATAGACATAGTGTGTACTGTTTTTAGATTTCCACAGGTGTTTTTTTAAAAAACAATTTATAGGAACTATGCAGGTTCCAAATTTATAGTAGAAACTATGTTTAGTTAAAAACAATAGTTTAATAGACACACTCCTGCCAAAACATGCAGGTTACATATATAGATAAAACAGTACACAAATTTTAAAGGACATATATAGCAGCTGATTCAGTTCTAAAAATGCAGGTATTACTCGTACAATATTAAAAAGTATAGCAGGCTTATCTGTCCACAAATAGGAAGTCAAAAGGGGTGGGCATCCAAGCCACCCCTTTTGACTTCCTATCCGTGGACAGATAAGCCATGTTTTTACCTTTTATCTTGTACGTTTGATACTTGCATTCATGGATGAAATCTAATCCAATACCCATATTTGTGGACAGATAAGCCTGCTATACTTTTTAATATTGTACGAGTAATACCTGCATTTTTAGAACTGAATCAGCTGCTATATATGTCCTTTAAAATTTGTGTACTGTTTTATCTATATATGTAACCTGCATGTTTTGGCAGGAGTGTGTCTATTAAACTATTGTTTTTAACTAAACATAGTTTCTACTATAAATTTGGAACCTGCATAGTTCCTATAAATTGTTTTTTAAAAAAACACCTGTGGAAATCTAAAAACAGTACACACTATGTCTATTTTATCTCTCCTTTACATGTCCGGTTTTTAAGAGTCATCTACCAGAAACATCCGCAGCTAAGTTGCTATACTTTGTCTGTTTTATTATCACAATTTTTTCACGAGGAGTGATTCACCAACACTATTAGGCGCTTTTATATACTTCATTTTTTAATATTTATCTTTATATTGTTTAAAAGCTGCCACTTACGTACTCGTAAGGAGTGTTAGGCCTGACCATATAGTCATTATATCCCTTTGTTTTAGGGGGTCTTATTGAATTTACCTAGGCGCTATCCTCTATTGTTATATATATATATATATATATATATATATATATGTGTGTGTGTGTGTGGGGGGGGGCACTGTGTGTGTGTGTGTGTGTGTGTGTGTGAGCTCAGAGTGTATGGGGGCACAGTGTGTGTGTGTGAGCTCAGTGTGTATGGGGGCACAGTGTGTGTGTGTGAGCTCAGTGTGTGTGTGTGAGCTCAGTGTGTATGGAGGCATAGTGTGTGTGTATGGGAACATAGAGAGTATATGGGAGCACAGTATATATGTGTGTATAGGGTCACAGTGTGTGTGTGTGTGTGTATGTGTGTGTGTATGTGTGTGAGTGTGTTTGAGCTCAGTGTTTATGGGGGTCACAGTGTGTGTGTGAGCTCAGTGTGTATGTAGGGCACAGTGTGTGTGAGCTCTGTGTTTGTGAGTGTAAGCTCAGTGTGAGTGTGAGCTCAGTGTGTGTGTGAGTGTGAGCTCAGTGTGTATGGAGGCACAGTGTGTGTGTGTGTGTGTGTGTGTGTGTGTGTGTGTGTGCATGGGAACATAGTGAGTACAGTATATCGGAGCACATTATATGTGTGTGTGTGTGTGTGTGTGTGTGTGTATATGTGGGCACAGTGAGTGTGTATGGGAACATAGTGAGTATATGGGAGCACAGTCTATATGTGTGTATAGGGCCACAGTGTTTGTATGTGTGTGTGTTAAGTCCGTTTATCTTACAGGGAAATGTTATACCTCATAATACAATGGTTCGGGCCGCTGCGGACGCTGAATATAGATAATACCCCTACGACATGACTGCATGTAGCGTGTGCACACCGACACGTTATGCGCACTGTACAGTGAGACGTGTGGCTGAATACACTTCTATACCCAAACAAGAATGGAATGTGACATCAGTTGTTGTTAGGATCTCCTGCTCAGTGCTGCCACGTCGCCATGGCAACCGGGAGGCAAGTGTTAGCGAAGTAACCTGAGCGCAGCTGATACTCCGGTCCGGGTTTTTACTGTGCAGTGGTTACAGGCTCTGTGCACGGCAGGGAATCCGGCGCTGGTTTTGTGTTCACAGTCTGTGAGGTCTGAGTGGGGCGTGGACAGCACCTGCTATATAAACCATCCTCTCAGTCTTGGCAAATGCTGCTGAATCTTTGTTTGTTAGTCAGTTCCAGAGAGTTAGCTAGTACTGTGTGACTTTGTATTGACTTGTTGCTTACTGCAAATAGGCCTTGGGATTCGGTACTTCATTCTGCCAATCCGGACCTAGCAGTAAGACTGGAGTCAGTTATTTAACCTGCTGGGGTTCTTTTGCTATTCTGTGAACCCAGCAGGTTTGCGGCTGTACTCTCAGACGTGCTTGCTTTATCCTCCCTCACTGTGCAGGGCGTCCTGGTGTCAGTTTAAAGGCAGTAAGCTGAACCTGTGCCCTGCAAGTGGGGGTTAGGATTGTGGATACTCTCCTTGTGTCTATATTTCTATCTCTGACCAAGGAGTTTATTCCCACACCCGTTGGTAACCCTTTGGGGTTTTTTCTGTTGCTCTTAGCAACATAATTTCGGGTGCTCCACATGTTAAATCACTACATCTCGCTTCATTGTCCGCTCTAATCCATCTGAGCATTCCTGACACTAGAGAGACACCCAGTTCCTGAGCCTTTGGGCTTCTCCGTTCACTTTGTGTTTATTAGTTATTTCATCACCTCCTGTGTATGTTATGTTATACTGTCTGTGAGTTTCTTTGCTTCGCATCTCTCTCTGTTCATACACCGGTATACTCCTGTTAGCACTGGTGTGCGTAACATATTCAGCAGCCTTACTCCTGTTGAAATTTTGTGGGAATATGGAGCATACCCCTCAAAATACTTTGCAACAGGTGGTCGATTAGGTGCAGGTCCTGATTCGACAATTTAATGAGGTGTCCATTAAAATGAACACCTCCCAGGCCGCTAGCGGAGCTCCCGCAGCAGCAGCGGCAAGTTCAGGGGTTAAGGAGCCGAAAGTGAATCTCCCGGATCGTTTTTCTGGAGATCGCTCGCAGTTCTTTTGTTTCAAGGAGAGCTGCAAGCTATATTTCAGGCTTAGGCCCCAGTCTTCTGGGTCGGAGATTCAGCGGGTGGGTATGGTGATTTCCTTGCTACAAGGAGAACCACAGGTCTGGGCATATGGGTTGCAGCCTGACTGTCTGTCGCTTAAAAGTGTTGATGCTTTTTTTACGGCACTGGGCATTATGTATGATGACCCTGACAAGATGGCTTCAGCCGAGGCTCAGATTACGGTCCTTAAGCAAGGGCGACGGCCAGCTGAGGTTTATAGTACGGAGTTTTGGAGGTTAGCTCATGATACCCAGTGGAATGACCCAGCCCTGAGAAACCAGTACCGAAGGGGCCTTTCTGACAAGATAAAGGACCAACTGGTACAATATCCCTCGCCTGATAGCTTAGATCAGCTCATGCAGTTATCCATCCGGGTGGATAGACGGCTGAGAGAGCGTAGGCTTGAAATGGAGACCGCAGTTTCCTTTTTTCCCAAGGGAACCTCAGACTCTGAGGAATATTCCGAGGAGCCTATGCAGATTGGGGCTACCCGCCTTTCCTCGCATGAAAAGACGCGGAGGAGACAGCAGAGTTTGTGTTTGTACTGTGGGAATAAAGGTCATGTTGTAGTATCATGCCCAGAAAAGCCGGAAAACTTCAGGGCCTGAGGGTGATGGGAAATATCCTGTCAGGCGAGAAGTCAGAATTTCCCAAAAAGACTTTTCTCATTCCGGTGACTTTGGAGATCCTCGGACAAACTGTCAAGACTGAGGCCTTTGTTGACAGTGGGGCCAATGGGGTTTTCATGGACCGTCAATTCGCCCTGGAACACTCTGTTCCCTCAGTACCTTTGGCATCAGAGATTGAGATCTGTGGGTTAAACGGGGAACCATTGCCCCAGGGTAAAATTACCTCCTGCACCAGCCAAATTCCTTTGTTTATTGGAGCCACACACTCTGAAAAATTGTCTTTCTATGTGACTGTCTGTTCTTTTGCCCCATTGGTTTTGGGGTTACCCTGGTTAATGTTAGGGTCTCCTTCACTGTGCTGCCACGTCATTATGGCAACCGGGAGACAAGTGCTAGCGGAGTAACCTGAGCGTAGCTGATACTCCGGTTCGGGTATTTTGCTGTGCAGTGGTTACAGGCTCTGTGCACGGCAGGGGATCCGGTGCTGGTTTTTGTGCTCACAGTCTGTGAGGTCTGAGTGGGGCGTTGGCAGCACCTGCTATATAAACCCTCTTCTCAGGTTAGGCAGATGCTGCTGAATCTTTGTTGGTTAGTCAGTTCCTGAAAGTTAGCTAGTACTGTGTAACTTTGTATTTGTTTGTTGCTTACTGCAAATTGGCCTTGGGATTTGATACTACACTCTGCCAATCCAGACCTAGCAGTAAGACTGGAGTCAGTCGTTTAACCTGCTGGGGTTCTTTTGCTACTCTGTGAACCTAGCAAGTTTGTGGATGTATTCTCAGACTTGCCTGCCCAAATCCTGTCTCACTGTGCAAGGTGTTCAGGTGTCAGTTTAGTGGCAGTAAGCTGAACCAGTGCACTGCAAGTGAGGACTTGGATTGTGGAGACTCTCCTTGTGTCTATTATTCCATCTCTGACCAAGGAGTTTACTGCCACACCCGTTGGTAACCCTTTAGGGTTTTGCTGTTGCCCTTAGCAACAGCATTTCGGGTTCTCTACGTATTAAATCACAACATCTCGCTTCTTTCCATCTGAGAATTTCTAATACTAGGGAGGCACCCAGTTTCTTAGCCTTTGGGCTTCTCTGTTAACTTTGTGTTTATTTTGTTACCCTATCACCTTCTGTGTATGTAATGTCATATTCCCCAGTCTGTCTGTGAGTTCATTTGTTTTGCATCCCTCTCCGTTCAGACACCAGTACATTCCTGCTGGCACTGGTGTGCATAACATATTCAGCAGCCTAATACTCCTGTTGAAATATTGTGGGAATATGGAGCATACCCCTCAAAATACTTTGCAACAGTGGTCAATCAGGTGCAGGTCCTGATTCGACAATTTAATGATTTGTCCATTAAAATGCACACCTCGCAGGCCGCTGGCGGAGCTCCCGCAGCAGCAGCACCTTCAGGGGTTAAGGAGCCGAAAGTAAATCTCCCGGATCGTTTTTCTGGAGATCGCTCGCAGTTCTTTTGTTTCAAGGAGAGCTGCAAGCTATATTTCCAGCTTAGGCCTCAGTCTTCTGGGTCGGAGATTCAGCGGGTGAGCATAGTGATTTCCTTGCTACAAGGAGACCCACAGGTCTGGGCATATGGGTTGCAGCCTGACTGTCCGTCGCTTAAAAGTGTTGATGCTTTTTTTTATGGCACTGGGCATGTTGTATGATGACCCTGACAAGACGGCCTCAGCCGAGGCTCAGATTTCGATCCTTAAGCAAGGGCGAAAGCCAGTTGAGGTTTATTGTACGGAGTTTCGGAGGTTGGCCCATGATACCCAGTGTAATGACCCAGCCCTGAGACAGCAGTACCGAAGAGGTCTTTCTATCCATATAAAAGACCAACTGGTACAATATCCCTTGCCTGATAGCTTGGATCAGCTCATGCAGTTATCCATCCGGGTGGATAGACGGCTGAGAGAGCGTAAGCTTGAAAGGGAGACCGAGGTTTCCTTTTTTCCCAAGGGAACCTCAGACTCTGAGGAATTTTCCGAGGAGCCTATGCAAATTGGAGCTACCCGCCTCTCCTCGCGTGAGAAGACGCGGAGGAGACAGCAGGGGTTGTGTTTGTACTGTGGGAATAAAGGTCATGTGGTAGTATCATGCCCAGAAAAGCCGGAAAACTTCAGGGCCTGTGGGTGATGGGAAATATCCCGTCAGGCCAGAAGTCAGAATTTCCCAAGAAGACTTTTATCATTCCGGTGACCTTGAAGATCATCGGTCAAACTGTCAAGACTGAGGCCTTTGTGGACAGTGGGGCCGACGGGGTTTTTATGGACCGCCAATGCACCCCGAAACACTCTGTTCCCTTAGTACCCTTGGCATCGGAAATTGAGATTTGTGGGTTAAACGGGGAACCATTATCCCAGGGTAAAATTACCTCTTGCACTAGCCAGATTTCTTTGTTTATTGGAGCCACACACTCTGAAAAATTGTCCTTTTATGTGACTGCAATAAATAGTGGAAAACTGCTCTAATCAAGCTGGTAACAATCCCCAGGTGCTGCGGGAGGGGGTTCCTCTAGACAAGAAATACAAAAGGGATTTTTCCCACGCACTCTGCTGGCTGTTAATAAGAAGAACTATATACTATGTAATAATAGGAAATTTAGAGCTCTTCGTTACATATGTTTTGCAAAAGATATGATAAGCCTCCAGGCCACTTCACGGCTGCTCTATTACTGGAGGTCCCTAACTAAGCATAGGTCCAGGGCTTGGACCCCACAAAGTCGGCTCAGGCCCGACCACCCCAGGGCAGCACA
The DNA here is from genome assembly GCF_028390025.1 of Pseudophryne corroboree. Classification (NCBI taxonomy): domain Eukaryota; kingdom Metazoa; phylum Chordata; class Amphibia; order Anura; family Myobatrachidae; genus Pseudophryne; species Pseudophryne corroboree. The sequence goes on from NC_086454.1 coordinate 211,397,736, forward strand.
CCATTGAAATACTAAAGTGTTAATATGTGTTAAGAAAGAAGCAGAAGCTATGGGTTAGAAAGTGCTACAAAAATAAGGGTGTTAATAAAATACTCAAAAGAGTAATATTAGTGAAAAAATAGGAGTGTTACATAAGTGCTAAATAAATAATATGGCATGCTACCCCAAGGTGGCCCAGCCCCACCAGACCCGGGGGGGCACCACTCCCCAAACCCATACACAGCATAATAATAATAACATCCACTATGGGTCATACAATTGCTTAATGTATGGCCACATGATAATGGCACATACAGAACATATCCAGATTGAGAGCTAGTTTACCTGGAGGCACCCCTGTATCCTCCAAATGGCACCACAGGATCCAGCATGCCCTCCTAATGCTGGCTCCATCTATGCCTCTCTGAACTGCAATAAATAGTGGAAAACTGCTCTAATCAAGCTGGTAACAATCCCCAGGTGCTGCGGGAGGGGGTTACTCTAGACAAGAAATACAAAAGGGATTTTTCCCATGCACTCTGCTGGCTGTTAGTAAGAAGAACTATATACTATGTAATAATAGGAAATTTAGAGCTCTTCGTTACATATGTTTTGCAAAAGATATGATAAGCCTCCAGGCCACTTCACAGCTGCTCTATTACTGGAGGTCCCTGACTAAGCATAGGTCCAGGGCTTGGACCCCACAAAGTCGGCTCAGGCCCGACCACCCCAGGGCAGCACACCATTGAAATACTAAAGTGTGACTGTCTGTACTTTTGCCCCATTGGTGTTGGGGTTACCCTGGTTAAGGGCCCACAATCCTCAATGTAACTGGGTCTCTGGGGAGATTCTTAGTTGGGGTACTGATTGTTTCAGGAGTTGCTTGAGCCTTCCAGTCAGGCTTTCGCAGCTAAGTTTGCCAGGATTGCCAGGTTGTTTTGCAGATTTTGCGGACGTGTTCTCCAAAAAAGTTGCAGAGGTACTACCTCCCCATCGCCCCTATGACTGTGCCATTGATTTATTGCCGAATGCTAAGCTTCCCAAGAGCAGGTTGTACTCCCTGTCACGTCCTGAGACTCAGGCTATGGCAGAGTACATTCAGGAGAACTTGGCTAAGGGATTTATCAGACCTTCACAGTCTCCAGTTTGGTCGGGGTTCTTCTTCGTGGGTAAAAAGGACGGTTCGTTGCGACCCTGCATCGACTTCAGGGAATTTAACCGTATCACGATTAAAAACTCATACCCACTGCCTCTCATTTCGGTCTTGTTTGACCAGCTTCGCACTGCCACCATTTTTTCTAAGATTGACCTACGCGGTGCATACAATCTAATCCGAATAAGAGAGGGAGATGAATGGAAGACTGCCTTTAATACCCACTCAGGGCATTATGAATATTTGGTGATGCCTTTTGGGCTCTGTAATGCCCCGGCAGTCTTCCAGGACTTCATGAACGATGTGCTCTGGGAATATTTGGATAGATTCTTAGTTGTATACTTAGATGACATCCTAATCTTCTCCCATTCCCTGGAGGAACATCGGAAGCATGTACGCTTAGTCCTCCAGAAACTTAGAGACCACCGGCTTGGGGCGAAGCTGGAGAAGTGCGAATTTGAAGTTCAGCAAATCGCATTTCTAGGATATATTATCTCCCCAGAAGGTTTCCAAATGGAGGGTTCCAAGGTGCAAGCAGTCCTGGATTGGGTGCAGCCCACTAGTTTGAAGGCGCTTCAGCGTTTTCTGGGATTTTTGCGATTTTTTTATAGACGATTTATCGCTGGATTTTCGTCTATAGTGGCGCCCTTGGTGGCACTCACTAAGAAAGGGGCGGATGTTGCTCACTGGTCTTGTGAGGCCAAAGCGGCTTTTGCCCGTCTCAAAAGGGCATTTGTCTCGGCCAAGGTGCTGCGACACCCAGATCCAGAGCGTCCTTTTGTGGTGGAGGTGGATGCCTCTGAGATGGGTATTGGGGCAGTGCTCTCTCAGATGGGGGTGTCTGGTAATCGCCTTCATCCCTGTGCTTACTTTTCCCGGAAATTTTCGCCTGCCGAGATGAATTATGACGTGGGTAACCGGGAATTGTTGGCTATTAAGGATGCACTCGAGGAGTGGAGACACTAGCTTGAGGGGGCTAAGTTTGTGGTCTCAATTCTCACCGACCATAAGAATTTGGCATATTTAGAGTCAGCGAAGCGCCTCAATGCCAGGCAGGCACGATGGGCTTTGTTTTTTGCTCGCTTTAATTTTTTGATAACATATCGTCCTGGGTCAAAAAACATCAAGGCTGATGCGCTCTTGCAGAGTTTTGCTCTAATCCAGGAGACCACCGAGGAGCCATTGCCCATTGTGTCCCCATCATGTATTAAAGTGGGCATTACCCAGGACCTCTTGTCATTAGTCCTTAAAGCACAGGAGCAGGCTCCTCCAGACCTTCCGGTAGGTCTTTTGTTTGTGCCTCCTAGGTTAAGACTGCAAGTGTTCCTGGAATTCCATGCCAAGAAGTCGGCAGGTCACCCGGGTAATGCCATAACTCGGGAGTTGCTATCTAGGGCGGTGTGGTGGCCCTCGGTGGCTAGGGATGTGGATCAGTGGGTTCGGGCATGTGACATCTGTGCCCGAAATAAGACTCTTAGAGGGGTTCCTGTTGGCCCATTACATCCACTCTCTATTCCATCTAAGCCATGGACCCACATTTCAATGGATTTTGTGGTGGACTTGCCCAAATCCTCGGGGATGACAGCCATCTGGGTTGTCGTTGACAGGTTTTCGAAGATGGCGCACTTCGTTCCACTGGTTGGGCTGCCATCGGCCAGACGCCTGTCTGAATTATTTATGCTGCATGTTGTGCGCCTCCACAGGTTGCCACTTGATGTGGTCTCTGACCGCGGATCCCAGTTTGTGGCCAAATTCTGGAGGGCATTTTGTTCCGATCTCCAGATTTCTGTCAGCTTGTCGTCAGGCTACCATCCGCAGTCTAATGGGCAGACTGAAAGGGTGAACCAGTCCTTGGAGCAGTTCCTCAGGTGTTATGTCTCCAAGTGTCATACTGACTGGGTTGCTCATCTGTCCATGGCGGAGTTTGCCTATAACAACGTGGCTCACTCTGCTACAGGGATCTCTCCCTTCCTTTGTGTGTATGGGCATCATCCTAAGGCCAATTCTTTTGACCCCCTGGACTCCACGCGACGTGGTTCCTCTGTGGTTTCGGTCTTTAGAGGTATTTGGAGGAAAGTGAAGAAAGCCCTTGTGTCTGTGTCATTGGTGACCAAAAGGGTTTTTGATAAGCGGAAAAGACCCTGCAGCTTCAAATTAGGAGACTTCGTCTGGTTGTCTACCAAGAATTTGAAGTTGAGACAGCCATCTCATAAGTTAGGCTCCCGGTTCATCGGTCCTTATAAGATCACGAGGGTTATCAATCCGGTGGAATTTCAGTTAGATCTACCCCGTTCTTTGGGTATCAATAAAACATTACATTGTTCCCTTTTAAAACGGGCGATTGGTAATCCTTCTTCCAGTGGAAGACCTTCCCCTCTTCTGATACGTGGCCAGAAGGAGTTTGTTGTTGAAAGCATTCTTGACTCCAAGATGGTTCGGGGTCGGCTGTCATTTTTGGTGCACTGGAAGGGGTATGGCCCGGAGGAGCGGTCGTGGGTGCGCAATTGTGATCTTCATGCCCCCAGACTGATACGCTCTTTCTTCTTGCAGTTCCCGATAAACCCGGTGCTAGGGGTTCTTTGACCCCTCGTCAGAGGGGGATACTGTTAGGGTCTCCTGCCCTGTGCTGCCACGTCGTCATGGCAACCGGGAGACAAGTGCTAGCGGAGTAACCTGAGCGTAGCTGATACTCCGGTTCGGAACTTTTGCTGTGCAGTGGTTACATGCTCTGTGCACGGCAGGGGATCCGGTGCTGGTTTTTGTGCTCACAGTCTGTGAGGTCTGAGTGGGGCGTGGACAGCACCTGCTATATAAACTCTCTTTTCAGGTTAGGCAGATGCTGCTGAATCTTTGTTGGTTAGTCAGTTCCTGAAAGTTAGCTAGTACTGTGTAACTTTGTATTTGTTTGTTGCTTACTGAAAATAGGCCTTGGGATTTGGTACTACACTCTGCCAATCCAGACCTAGCAGTAAGACTGGAGTCAGTCGTTTAACCTGCTGGGGTTCTTTTGCTACTCTGTGAACCTAGCAAGTTTGCGGCTGTATTCTCAGACTTGCCTGCCCAAATCCATTCTCACTGTGCAAGGTGTTCAGGTGTCAGTTTAGTGGCAATAAGCTGAACCAGTGCACTGCAAGTGAGGACTTGGATTGTGGAGACTCACCTTGTGTCTATTATTCCATCTCTGACCAAGGAGTTTACTGCCACACCCATTGGTAACCCTTTAGGGATTTGCTGTTGCCCTTAGCAACAGCATTTCGGGTTCTCTACGTATTAAATCACAACATCTCGCTTCTTTCCATCTGAGCATTCCTAATACTAGGGAGACACCCAGTTTCTTAGGCTTTGGGCTTCTCTGTTCACTTTGTGTTTATTTTGGTACCCTATCACCTTCTGTGTATGTAATGTCATATTCCCCAGTCTGTCTGTGAGTTCATTTGTTTTGCATCCCTCTCCGTTCAGACACCAGTACATTCCTGCTGGCACTGGTGTGCATAACAGTTAAGGGCCCATAACCCTCAATTTGACTGGGTCTCTGGGGAGATTCTTAGTTGGGGTAGTGATTGTTTCAGGAGTTGCTTGAGCCTTTCAGTCAGGCTCTCGCAGCTAAGTTTGCCAGGATTGCCAGGATGTTATGCAGATTTTGCGGATGTGTTCTCCAAAAAAGTTGCGGAGGTACTACCTCCCCATCGCCCCTATGACTGTGCCATTGATTTGTTGCCGGATGCTAAGCTTCCCAAGAGCAGGTTGTACTCCCTGTCACGTCTTGAGACTCAGGCTATGGCAGAGTACATTCAGGAGAACTTGGCTAAGGGATTTATCAGACCCTCACAGTCCCCAGTTGGGTCGGGGATCTTCTTCGTGGGTAAAAAGGACGGTTCGTTGTGACCCTGCATTGACTTCAGGGAATTGAACCGTATCACGATTAAAAACTCGTACCCACTGCCTCTTATTTCGGTTTTGTTTGACCAGCTTCGTACTGCCACCATTTTTTCTAAGATTGATTTACGCGGTGCTTACAATCTAATCCGAATAAGAGAGGGGGATGAATGGAAGACTGCCTTTAATACCCACTCAGGGCATTATGAATATTTGGTGATGCCTTTTGGGCTCTCTAATGCCCCGGCAGTCTTCCAGGAATTCATGAACGATGTGCTCAGGGAATATTTGGATAGATTCTTAGTTGTATACTTAGATGACATCCTAATCTTCTCCCATTCCCTGGAGGAACATCGGAAGCATGTACGCTTAGTCCTCCAGAAACTCAGAGACCACCGGCTTGGGGCTAAGCTGGAGAAGTGCGAATTTGAAGTCCAGCAAATTGCATTTCTAAGGTATATTATCTCCTCAGATGGTTTCCAATGGAGGGTTCTAAGGTACAGGCAGTCCTGGATTGGGTGCAGCCCACTAGTTTGAAGACGCTTCAGCGTTTTCTGGGCTTTGCAAATTTTTATAGACGATTTATCGCTGGATTTTCGTCTATAGTGGCCCCCTTAGTGGCACTCACTAAGAAAGGGGCGGATGTTGCTCACTGGTCTTGTGAGGCCAAAGCGGCCTTTGCCTTCTCAAAAGGGCATTTGTCTCGGCCAAGGTGCTGCGACACCCAGATCCAGAGCGTCCTTTTGTGGTAGAAGTGGATGCCTCTGAGATGGGTATTGGGGCAGTGCTCTCTCAGATGGGGGTGTCTGATAATCGCCTTTATCCCTGTGCTTACTTTTCCCGTAAATTTTCGTCTGCCGAGATGAATAATGATGTGGGTAACCGGGAATTGTTGGCTATAAAGGATGCACTCGGGGAGTGGAAACACTGGCTTAAGGGGGATAAGTTTGTGGTCTCAATTCTCACCGACCATAAGAATCTGGCATATTTAGAGTCAGCGAAGCGGCGCAATGCCAGGCAGGCACGATGGGCTTTGTTTTTTGCTTGCTTTAATTTTTTGATAACATATCGCCCTGGGTCAAAAAACATCTGGCCCATCTAGGAGTGGCACTGCAGTGTCACGCAGGATGGCCCTTCAAAAAATTACTCCCCAAACAGCACATGACGCAAAGAAAAAAAGAAGCGCACCAAGGTCGCTGTGTGACTAAGTTAAGCGACACAAGTGGCCGACACAAACACCTGGCCCATCTAGGAGTGGCACTGCAGTGTCACGCAGGATGGCCCTTCAAAAAAATACTCCCCAAACAGCACATGACGCAAAGAAAAATGAAAGAAAAAAGAGGTGCAAGATGGAATTGTCCTTGGGCCCTCCCACCCACCCTTATGTTGTAAAAACTGGACATGCACACTTTAACGAACCCATCATTTCAGCGACAGGGTCTGCCACACGAATGTGACTGAAATGACTGGTTGGTTTGGGCCCCCACCAAAAAAGAAGCAATCAATCTCTCCTTGCACAAACTGGCTCTACGGAGGCTAGATGTCCACCTCATCATCATCGCCCGATTCATCACCCCTTTCACTGTGTACATCCCCCTCCTCACAGATTATTAATTCGTCCACACTGGAATCCACCATCTCAGGTCCCCGTGTACTTTCTGGAGGCAATTGCTGCTGGTGAATGTCTCCACGGAGGAATTGATTATAATTCATTTTAATGAACATCATCTTCTCCACATTTTCTGGAAGTAATCTCGTACGCCGATTGCTGACAAGGTGAGCGGCGGCACTAAACACTCTTTCGGAGTACACACTGGAGGGAGGGCAACTTAGGTAGAATAAAGCCAGTTTGTGCAAGGGCCTCCAAATTGCATCTTTTTCCTGCCAGTATACGTACAGACTGTCTGACGTGCCTACTTGGATGCGGTCACTCATATAATCCTCCACCATTCTTTCAATGGTGAGATAATCATATGCAGTGACAGTAGATGACATGTCAGTAATCGTTGGCAGGTCCTTCAGTCCGGACCAGATGTCAGCACTCGCTCCAGACTGCCCTGCATCACCACCAGCGGGTGAGCTCGGAATTCGGAGCCTTTTCCTCGCACCCCCAGTTGCGGGAGCTGTTGACGGGTCGCGTTCCGCTTGACTTGACAATTTTCTCACCAGCAGGTCTTTGAACCTCTGCAGACTTGTGTCTGCCGGAAAGAGAGATACAATGTAGGTTTTAAATCTAGGATCGAGCATGGTGGCCAAAATGTAGTGCTCTGATTTCAACAGATTGACCACCCGTGAATCCTGGTTAAGCGAATGAAGGGCTCCATCCACAAGTCCCACATGCCTAGCGGAATCGCTCTGTTTTAGCTCCTCCTTCAATGCCTCCAGCTTCTTCTGCAAAAGCCTGATGAGGGGAATGACCTGACTCAGGCTGGCAGTGTCTGAACTGACTTCACGTGTGGCAAGTTCAAAAGGTTGCAGAACCTTGCACAACGTTGAAATCATTCTCCACTGCGCTTGAGACAGGTGCATTCCACCTCCTTTGCCTATATCGTGGGAAGATGTATAGGCTTGAATGGCCTTTTGCTGCTCCTCCATCCTCTGAAGCATATAGAGGGTTGAATTCCACCTCGTTACCACCTCTTGCTTCAGATGATGGCAGGGCAGTTTCAGGTGTTTTTGGTGGTGCTCCAGTCTTCTGTACGCGGTGGCTGTACGCCAAAAGTGGCCCGCAATTCTTCTGGCCACAGACAGCATCTCTTGCACGCCCCTGCCATTTTTTAAATAATTCTGCACCACCAAATGCAAGGTATGTGCAAAACATGGGACGTGCTGGAATTTGCCCAGATGTAATGCACGCACAATATTGCTGGCGTTGTCCGATGTCACAAATCCCCAGGAGAGTCCAATTGGGGTAAGCCATTCTGCGATGATCTTCCTCAGTTGCCGTAAGAGGTTTTCAGCTGTGTGCGTATTCTGGAAAGCGGTGATACAAAGCGTAGCCTGCCTAGGAACGAGTTGGCGTTTGCGAGATGCTGCTACTGGTGCCGCCGCTGCTGTTCTTGCAGCGGGAGGCAATACATCTACCCAGTGGGCTGTCACAGTCATGTAGTCCTGAGTCTGCCCTGCTCCACTTGTCCACATGTCCGTGGTTAAGTGGACATTGGGTACAACTGCATTTTTTAGGACACTGGTGAGTCTTTTTCTGAGGTCTGTGTACATTCTCGGTATCGCCTGCCTAGAGAAATGGAACCTAGATGGTATTTGGTACCGGGGACACAGTACCTCAATCAAGTCTATAGTTGCCTCTGAAGTAACGATGGATACCGGAACCACGTTTCTCACCGCCCTGGCTGCCAAGGCCTCAGTTATCCGCTTTGCAGCAGGATGACTGCTGTGATATTTCATCTTCCTCGCAAAGGACTGTTGGACAGTCAATTGCTTACTGGAAGTAGTACAAGTGGTCTTCCGACTTCCCCTCTGGGATGCCGATCGACTCCCAGCAGCAACAACAGCAGCGCCAGCAGCAGTAGGTGTTACACTCAAGGATGCATCGGAGGAATCCCAGGCAGGAGAGGACTCGTCAGACTTGCCAGTGACATGGCCTGCAGGACTATTGGCTTTCCTGGGTAAGGAGGAAATTGACACTGAGGGAGTTAGTGGTGTGGTTTGCAGGAGCTTGGTTACAGATTTAGTGGTCAGTGGACTGCTTCCGCTGTCACCCACAGTTTTTGAACTTGTCACTGACTTATGATGAATGCGCTGACGTATAAGGGAGGATGTTCCGAGGTGGTTAACATCCTTACCCCTACTTATTACAGCTTGACAAAGGCAACACATGGCTTGACACCTGTTGTCTGCATTTGTGTTGAAATAATTCCACACTGAAGAGCTGATTTTTTTTGTATTTTGATCAGGCATGTCAATGGCCATATTTGTCCCACGGACAACAGGTGTCTCCCCGGGTGCCTGACTTAAACAAACCACCTCACCATCAGAATCCTCCTTGTCAATTTCCTCCCCAGCGCCAGCAACACCCATATGCTCATCCTGGTGTACTTCAACACTGACATCTTCAATTTGACTATCAGGAACTGGACTGCGGGTGCTCCTTCCAGCACTTGCAGGGGGCGTGCAAATGGTGAAAGGCGCAAGCTCTTCCCGTCCAGTGTTGGGAAGGTCAGGCATCGTAACCGACACAATTGGACTCCTTGCGGATTTGTGATTTCGAAGAACGCACAGTTCTTTGCTGTGCTTTTGCCAGCTTAAGTCTTTTCATTTTTCTAGCGAGAGGCCGAGTGCTTCCATACTCATGTGAAGCTGAACCACTAGCCCTGAACATATGCCAGGGCCTCAGCCGTTCCTTGCCACTCCGTGTCGTAAATGGCATATTGGCAAGTTTACGCTTCTCCTCAGACGCTTTTAATTTTGATTTTTGGGTAATTCTTTTACTGATCTTTTGTGTTTTGGATTTTACATGCTCTGTACTATGACATTGGGCATCGGCCTTGGCAGACGACGTTGATGGCATTTCATCGTCTCGGCCATGAC